>NC_088789.1:8063696-8364989 GCF_949628265.1 Cloeon dipterum | reverse complement strand
TAGATGGTGCTATTTACACCAATAAAAAAATTGCGCGGAGCCTGCCTGGTTTTTAAATAAAGAGGAATAAGGACTAACAATAAGATTTCCATGCAACATCATTTTACCAGCTGCGCCGATAAACATATTTTTAATTAGAAGAATGTTTGATTGGTTTCCTTCAGAATTCATCTAAATGCATCGGTTTCAAACAGTTCACATTAGCTACAAGTAATGACATAAATATTTGCTTGAAATTTATAATAATATTATATTATATTATTATCCATCATGTTTCCCATTATTTTTCTTTCTTCCGTTAAGGTTTTATAAGAAATTAATAACTTGATTTACGAAATAAGGTGTTTAGTAAATAAGTATGAGTATGTGTTAGGCAATTTTCACACCTTATATCCCTTATATAGTAATATTTATATTTCTCGTAGCTTTTCTAGCGTTGAGTAAGACATACTCGCAGCATGAGTCAGATAAGATTTCACATTAATAACAAAATGTTACAGCGAGGAGGAAATTATGTTTTTGCCAACACCTTTGACAAGTTCTATGAATTATTTGCAACCCGATATAACAGGAATTACAGGGCTAGTCGCCGCAGAGTTGTTATTTTTCTTAAAGAGATGGCTGTCAAGGATAAAAGAGTATTCAAAGAAAAGTCTTGTTTTAATAATTTAAAGTACTTAAATATTCATTTCAATTGAAGATTATTTAATACAAATACATATTTCCCTTGATAATATATGTAGTACTTTCAAGTGTTTCGCCCAAATAAGTAAATCGACTATTATATTAAAATTTCACCAGACACACTTGCTTTTTATCCTTTTTATTAACACCTGCAGCAAATGAGGATTCATATATTAACAATAAATATTTATAATATTCAACAAAATTTATCATTTATCTGCATTCGTAATTTAGATGAATATTACAAAATATGCAAAATGCCTCTTAAGAAAGGACTTTCAGACCTCAAGTTTGATCATTGAATTTGAATGTCATTAACAATAACAATATATCACCTATAATGTCACAAATCATTAGTCATCAGAATCAATTCAACGCCAAAAATGAACTGTTATAATTTTTTTGAATTAACACCTTGGTTAACTCATAGAAGGGCCAAATAATCTGAAAGCCTTCGTCCTATGTAGAAAATACACTGACCGCCTGTGTGGCACAATTTACCATGCCAGTCGTTACTATTTAGCAGCAACACATACATAATATACAAATTGGAATGAATCGAAGACACGTTTGTAAATGAAAGCAAACTGCTGATGTAGAATTTTTAGAGATGTCCGACCATGGAAGGACAAATGTAATATTGTACAATATAAGCAGTAAAATAAAAGTCTCAGGAAATGAATCATATGATAGTCAAGATAAAAGTAGATAAAAGATATAGCTTATCATGTAGAAAGATGGAAAAAATAATGGAAGAAAACGGTCCCACAGTTCCTTTTGTACTAAAAATTATGACAGCAAAATACCAAAGGCATCATGTGGCATATATTTCGCAACAAGGCGCCATGACTAGCTACCCGTGGAGCTGTTCGCGGAACTCTTCTTGTGTATCCGGCCGATAGGCAGATTTTTCTTTTTTTCATCACTAGAATAGCCAGTGTCAAAGCCCGATTCCAAGCGTTTTTTGTGAGATTTAATCGTGTTTTGAATGCAACTTAACAAACTGTTGAAAAAATTCGGGTAGCCATCATAACCTGCATAAACAACAATTTATTAATTACTGTAGACGCAGTACCAAATATTTTATTTGACTAGTTAGAATAATTGAGTAAGTTCTGGAAAAATTACCTGGATACGCGTTTATGTCAATGATGGCATATCGGTTTGTTCCGTTTTCAATCACAACGTCGATGCCCAATAAGTCCATGCCGAGCGCTTTGTTCAGGATGTGCGCAATTTTGCTGAACCGGTCAGCATCTGGCTGGTGTTCCTCAACTTTGCCCTCATCGAGAATGCTCAGAGCTGAGGAAGAGTCAGCCTTGGACACATCGTGACTGTCAAAGTGAATCGTCTTTTGGTCTAGAAAATTAAGTGTTAGCGTTATTTTTGTTGCTGAAGTTTTCAAATAAATACCAGATGAGTGAAAGTTCTTCAGCGAAGGTCTCTTAACGACGTGGTGGTCATCGCCAACGGAAAATATTTTGTACAGAAGGGCATTATGGTTGATAAAGGTTTGGGCGACGCATGGCGGTTTGCAGTCTGCTACTCCTGCTTCGTTGAAAATAATCGACATCTGCGAAGAAGACTCATGCTATAAGCTTATGGTTTATTTCAAGCAGTCAGCAGTTGCAACCAGACAGCAAAAAATGAAGAAACTATTTACAGAAAAAATTGACATGACAGGCCGATTTTCCTGTACACCCTTAGGTATGGAAAAGATAACAATTCTGTCAAGGCTAAAAGCACTAATCTACTTTCCAGACCCACAAACGAAAAAGAAGATAAAAATTATCACCTTGTGAGCGTTGCTTGAGCCATGGGCCACTTGGGGTTTGCAGACTACAAAAAAGATTAAGACAGTTATAACCGGTTATAAAAACAACGCAAAATTTGCCCACCAAATGGGAACTTCACTCCTCCTGACGCCAATTTGGAAAGATTTACTTGCACGTCGTCAGAATTCAGCTCAACATAAGTCGGAGTGAACACATCTGGAATGAAAATACAATCCTCTTCAAAAAAATTGTCAAGTTGGAACAAGCTGATTGAAAATAATTCTTTTTATTGTTTATGAATATCATTGTGCCAAATTAGAAATATGAAATAATCTTCACTTTAAAAACTACATTGAGGACAGGGGAAATGCTGATTTTCCTCAATTTTTCCGCTTATTAAATTAAATATGCTGTTTTTTGCCAATGTTCAATGTTCACTGTCAAGTAGGGGAAACAGGGCATTACCAATCTTCTCCAAATCACTGGAACGAATGACCGAGTATGAAAGAGATCTGTCAAGCAGTTGACGCACATTGGGCAAAGGATCAATGACCGCGACCTCAGGGTGCGCATCCAGGAAGCTCTCGATGTTGTCCATCATCGCCTGGGCCTTTTTGAAAAAACACGAGATAAAACTGAGAAAAAAGCAGAGAGCTGAGCGAGTTACCTCGGCATCTTTCTGCGTTGCTAGAGCTATGATGTCCGTCAGTTTATGCAGGATGGCCGTGAAAGGTCCTTGCGTATCCAGAGGCTTTTGTAGATCAAGCTGGAAGTTGTTATTTTGAAAAATTCCGTTCAGATTTTTGAATGACCTTGAATTTACCTTGACTAGCTCTATTCCATTTAACCTGGAAAAACATAAATAGGATTTAAATAGAATTTCGAAAATTGTACAGATATTATCTTATGTTCTGCCTTGTTTTTGTTAGGTGATGCACACAGGAAAATGATATTATATATAGCGTGTTATCTTGATTGATCATTGAAAAAGAATTGTCTATATCACTCCATATAATCAGCGCCGCTGTGCATTTTGGCCAAGTTTACTCAATATTTTCCACGTGATCACACGTGATGTGGAAAAACGTGTTAATATCCCACATTATTTTAAAATGTTTCAACATTTCTAAGAAAAATCAACTTTATTTTAAAAAAATATTTACCACTTGAAGAAATATTGCTTAATCAAGTAAGAAAGTTTCCAATTTATTTATTTTTTAAAAGAAAAACACTTCTGAGTCAGCTAGCACTGCTATTCCCCCAAGAGATAATTTTAATGGGTGGATAAAAAAATACTGTTCATAGCGTAAGAGGCCATTAAGTTTAAATCAAATTTCTTCTATTGAATAACAATATTATAAAGCACCGTTGGTGAACTTTATGATTTGATGTGCATTTAGACTGGAATATACTTCTGACTTGCCAGAATAACATTATACTGATAGAGAAAATAATGGGTTTTCTGGCGAAATTGAAGTACAATTGTTTGTACAAATATGAGCGATTTGAAACTAACTATGTACCTTACAGGATAATGAAATTCCAGGCTAAATTATTGAATTACCGCGTGAAAACTCTAAGCATAATAACCATTGATATTACAAATATTCAGTTCCTAACAATAAATAAAGTAGCTCAAGTTAACTGTACCATTACACAAATACCACTAGTAAAATTGGAAAACAATTCAATCAGGCAACCGCCGCATAATTTAAGGTTTGAACTCGGAGAAAACAACTAATGCCAGTTGCAAACCAAATAAGTAGATTTTAACTCACTTGCACACTCCGGCGAATTCGCTCCAGTTCAGCTTCTGGCTTTTTTTCTCCGACATCCAGTAGCCGATGACCTGGCAGGCGGGCTGATCGCTGGGCAACATTGCGGAACACGTGCTGGCGCTACACTGCTGTATTTCCAGCAAGAAAGGAATTTTGGTTATTGGTTAAGTTTGTCGTCACACCAATCGCCAGCAAGAATGACGGAGCGCAATACTGACGGAGGAATCACCAGGGCATAAAAGATAATAAATAGGAGGAGCGGGCTTACCGCGCCGAGCAATAAAAAGGCAGGGAAGGGAAGCCAAACAGCGTCAACCCGGTGAAAATGATAATATTGCAAAAATAGTGTAATTAACACGCGAAGGCGGAGCTACCGCTCTATACGGGAATTTTAGCACGTTCGCACCTTTGTTACGGGAGTGCCTCGCAAAATTGCAAAGGAGAACAATACTGAATTATTTATAATACCAAATTGCACACGGACAAGACAATCATGTTATTATGTGGCATGCACAAGATTGAATTAACAATAAAAGTAATTAATGACACACCTTCTATGTTGTCAATTCAGTTGAGCCGCGTTAATTGCCTGCAAGCAATAGCAAATTAAAACTTTCGATTTCATTCAACACGCACTCAATTGCGCGTGAGAGAGGCCAAACACTCTCTCTGTTACAGGGGCGCACTTGACAAGACGCACGTCATTCTCGACACGGCGCATGTTGATTAATCTGCTCTACCTTGATGGACCCCAATGTGTACATACCTGTGGCAAGATGCGGCTTCGAAAGCGGCGGCCGTCCGTGCGATACGAGCATGAAGAACTGGTCGCCGAATTTGTTGTGGTGTACTATGTACTGCTGCTTGTGTTATTAGTATATGTATTATCTGCTTCGTGACGACAGGATTGTCAAGCCATAATATTTGTCGTCGGACTAACGCACCCGTACTTGACAGGCCTCGATGCGAACGCCACGGCTAATTTCCAGTGTCAATGGGTGGAACGAAGAGTTTCACACCGCTCAAATCGAAAATTCGATCATAATTTATCGGCGGCTTGCGGTTCCATGAAGTCCACTCCTTTGTTATCCTCGATAAGGCGTACGGCGGCGAGCACGGCAACTTCGCTTAATACTCCCCCCTCCACTTGTTTACATTCGCATTCGAATTTCCTCTTTCCTCTCGCACATCGCACAACACTATCTAGCCTATCTAGCTCACCTTGGGGTCTTACGACTTCGACTTACGTCGAAATTAATAATGATGAATTAAATTGTTGGTTCGTCATCGCTGAAATTTTTATTTCAATCACTAAATCATTAAATTTTATGCTTGAACCGAAGTGCGACTTATTTAAGTAAAATTGTGCTCGTAAATATTAAAGTTTTTGCTATTTGCACGTCAACTTTGATCCTTTAACGAGCCTCTTAAGAAGATTTCCGCCAAAAGTGATGAATTCGGATTACTTAACGTTCAGAGTTTTATTGCTTTAACTTCACAAAATGAATAATGTATGTATCTACATAGAACAAACACCTCTTTTCTGACTTCTGACTCTATGCGAGTCAACACCCAAATTTGACCGAAGTAGTCCGAAGTTTGAACTAATCACAACCGTGGTGGGAGGCAACCTTAACTGTTTTGTTTTGGTTCGCGAAAAGGGAAGATCCACAGGATCCACTGCGGTTGGATTTGAGTTTTTTAGGTGGATAGGTAGGCAATAATGTATAAAAATTATCGTTTAACATTACAGACAGCCTATTAGTGAAACTTTTAAAATCATGATATATATAATATGATTATAAAACCTAGTTAAAGCAATACTTTTTTGTCAATTTGGTTCAAACAATTTCTATTTTTCAGATATTCAGATAAATTTCGAACATGTCGCTGGCGGAGGAACTTTTGGCTGACCTGGAAGAGGATCAGGAAACTAAGGAAGATGACGAACTGAAGGGTTTGATTGCAGCATCTGCTGCTAAAACAGAAATAGACCGAGATGAGTTCATGGAAGACCTCAGCAAAACCAATTTTTCAAAACTAGGTATGTTATAGTGAATCCCAGAATTATGACATATCTAATTACACCAAGATTATCACTACTTCTTTTATTTTTAAAGCTATGAAAGTAGATTCGGTTAGACAAGTCGCAAAGCTAAGGGACTCTGCAATGCTGAACCGAATTATGAAGGAAATCGAAGATTTCTCAAAGGCGCCTAGATCGGTGGCGGAAATGCATTCAGGTGGAGCCGGTGAGATGGACCCTGAGTATCAACTCATTGTACAGGCTAACAATGTGGCAGCTGAAATTGAAAATGAAATTAGTGAGTTGTATCAAATTGAGACAGAAGAAAATAGGGATGATTTATTTTAATCAACATTCTCAGGCACCATCTATCAGTTTGTCAAGGAGCGCTACTCAAGGCGGTTTCCTGAGCTAGACTCGCTGGTTGTGCAGCCTTTGGACTACATTAAAACTGTCCGGGAACTAGGCAATGAGCTGGAAAATGTTAAAAATAACGAGGCTCTTCTCCAAGTTCTCACACAAGCCACCATCATGGTTGTCTCAGTCACTGCGTCAACTACTCAGGGGTAAAATAAACTTAGTCAGCAACAAAGACATGTATCGATCGCATGTTAATTTATCCAGGCAAATGCTGAACGAAAACGAGTTGGATTCCATCAAGGAGGCGTGTGACATGGCCATCGAGGTGCATGACTTCAAGCTGCGCATCCTTGATTATGTGGAGGCTCGCATGGCGTTCATCTCACCAAACCTGTCGGCCATCGTTGGGGCGTCAACCGCGGCCAAAATGATGGGTCTGGCTGGTGGCCTGTCCCGACTGGCTAATATGCCTGCTTGCAATGTTCAGGTCCTGGGAGCCCAGAAGAAAACCCTGTCAGGATTCTCGCAGGTAGCCGCCCTGCCGCACACAGGCTTTGTATACTATTGCGAATTGGTCCAAGAAACGCCGCCTGTGAGTGTTTTACATCTGCAGAAGCTTGCAGAGTTCATTAATAATTTTTTTCATTTGCAGGACATGCGGTTGAAGGCTTCTAGACTGGTTGCTGCAAAGTGCGCCCTGGCAGCCAGGGTGGACGCTGGTCAAGAAAGCAGAGACGGTTCCATTGGACAGATGTTCAGGGAGGAAATTGAGAAGAAACTTGACAAATTACAGGTGCGTGACATGTTAGGCTAAATGCTTGATTAACAGCAATAATTTAAGACTTTAAAGAGAATGTTTATTTTATCTTGTTTGGAAATAACGTAGGGAGCCTACTAGGAGTAATCTTTGAGGTCAGACAAGACCATTAAAATAATATCAAAATTCATTTGGCGTCAGGTAATTCCCAGCAATCAAAATAAGCATTAGAAAAGTCTCTCTAATCTCTAATAGATGACAATAATATTTTTTGTTCTTGTCTGACCCATATCAAATCTCTCCTGGAAACACCCATGTGAATTTTTTTTTCTTAAAATCTCCATAAATCACTAAAATCTTCAAATTTAAGCCTTTGTATATGATTTTTATTAGGGAGGGCATTAGGAATGCAATAGTTATGCCAGAAGGTCAAATCTTTCCAGAGATTCGTTGAAAGTTAATATGATAAGAAGTACTATAACATTACTTGTCCCCTCTCGTGAGTTTAGGAGGAACCTAATTGGTTTAAAACACCATAAGGCCATTAGATTCAATTCAAGATAGCAAAACCACGTTTAAATTTTGATTACCGGTGATAAAAACATCATATTGATCCATCAAAATTATAACTGTTAAGATGTCTGATGACTATTATCTTTTGTCTACTCACTTGATTCGTGTATATCATTAAAGTGTAGCTCAGGGGCAAAAATTTTCATTGTTTTAATTTTAAATTATGCTTATATCATTAGAAGTAAGTTTTGTATAATGGACTGATGTTTCCTGCACCTAAGTCCTTTCATATATTAATATTTTTTTCTCATGTTGCAGGAGCCGCCTCCAGTGAAATTCATCAAACCCTTGCCAAAACCAGTTGATCCATCAAGAAAGAGGCGAGGTGGCAAGCGGGTGCGCAAAATGAAAGAGCGCTACGCAGTGACGGAGCTGCGGAAGCAGCAGAACAGGATGAACTTTGGCGATGTAAGTGCTAAGTTTATTTTAGAATTTATCAGCTAAATATCAGCTTCCATGTTTAGATTGAGGAGGACGCGTACCAGAATGACTTAGGCTACACCAGAGGTACCATCGGCAAGTCTGGCACTGGCAGAATCAGACTGCCCCAGGTTGATGAAAAGACCAAGGTACGCATTTCAAAAACGCTGCACAAGAATCTTCAAAAGCAGCAGCAGTGGGGCGGCAGCACCACAGTCAGAAAGCAGGTTTCAGGAACTGCTTCCAGCGTCGCATTCACTCCCATGCAGGTTGGTTCACAAATTTAAATATTTCAGACAAATACTAACGTGACTCATTCACTTAGGGGTTGGAGATCGTGAATCCGCAAGCAGCAGAGAAAGTGGGTGGAGAGGAAAATGCAAAATATTTCTCCAGCACATCTGGGTTTCTGCAAGCATCAAGGAAATGAAACTAAATTGTATTTAAATAAATTCCATGTCCTTTTAAACTATTAATTTTATTCCTGCAAATACAATTTTAAAATCCGAATAGAAAATTAATTTTCGTGGGTCAATACAAACTTTTGTAAGTAATTTTTAAAAACAGTGGCAGACACTGTACAACACGAGTTTTCCATTCAATTGAATCTGTTCAGAATGGTGGCGTAAAAAGTACATTTATATTTCTGGAACAACCATTCCAGTAACATGTAAATTGCCTGGTAACCCTATACTTCTTTGATTCTGTGCTTAAACATTTGGAATTAAATAAAACCTGACAGCTCAATTTGCTCTATGTTTGTTAATATATGGTTGCTTATTATTTTTCTGGAGTAATGCCATTTTTGGACTGTGCACATTCCTTACAAATTAAACCCGTGTGGGCACGACAAGACTGGTTAATTTAAATAGCGTATTACTGTTATGATAAAATAGTAAATAATAAGAGTAATAATGAACTTTTTGTTGTAGCTTATCGTGATACAATGTGAGCGATTCCTTAAACTTGTAATAATAATAACAAATGAGCAAATCATGAGAAATGTGTGCTTATGATTTATGATTATATAATATAATATATATCATGTAATATCTGACTGTAGTTAACGAGTTACAATATAAACTGGGTGGGTTTAAGCTGTCATTGTACAGATTTGTAAGTATTGAAAATAGTGCGCAGAGAACGAGTGCCTGCTACAGAGAAATACTAAGTATTAATACGTTATGCCCTTTTTAAATTGCAAGGCGGTAGGTAAATTCTTCAGTTTTCAAACAGTTTTTTGCGTTGAGCAACCATTCCCTGTAATGATGAATCCCTCAGAAAGTGCTTGTCAATGCCGAATTTCATAGCTAAAAACGAAAAACAGAAGTTAATAATTGAGATTCAAACAAATTTCATGTGGTGGCATCAATAATTGCGGAGAAATGGTGATAAGCAGGAGGATCATGCAGCTGCACTAAATCAACAAGATTTAATCGGCTTGATTTGTTTGCAACGCATCACTCAAACCCTTGAATGGACTAAGATGTACAGATATGAACAATAAATACTTGTATGAGTATGCATGTTAAAAGTCAATCTGAAAAAAAGCTTATTCTTCACCTCAAAATGTAACAAACAAACTTGATTTCCACAGATGTTTAATGTTTATAATGACTATTTTAAGTATCAATCAAAATAATTGATGATTAGTGTGTGTGGTGCAAAGGCGTCAAGCCAACTTTCATCCGCCACCGTAAGCATAAGCGCGTGTTTCAACTTACTGTGAGGTGGGTGGGGGCATTTTGAGGAATGGGGCATGCTCAAGGCGACCCCCGAGACGGGTGCTCCTTTCTTCGCAGGACTACTAAGTGCTCGCTAAAAATCAAAATGCATACATAACACACATGCAGGTGAACTTGTTTTGATTACATGTAACGGTGCTGGATGCGTGGTTACTTTTTGATATTACTGAAATTACATGATCCAAGTGCCAAGCATGTGATAACAAATATTAATACACAAAAATTAAAGGGGCGAAGATGTTGCAGTGTAGCCACTTTCTCCGAAACTGCGTCACTAGTGACTAATACCTGTGTACAGTATTCTACAACTAGGTGAACCATTTGCAACTCTAGCACTCTAAAGGTGAGAAGTTAAAAAGGTACTTACAGACTGCAGGAGATTAGATTCAGACAAATTGCTGCAGTTGGTGTCTGCTACCAAATCTTGAGATTCGGACAAAAACGCATGCCGCAATTGCTTGTTCCTAGTGGAGAGGCAATATGAATAATATACATTATGTTGGTCTCAGTGAGCGTATTTATACCTGTTTTCCGCATAAGTAGTCCTAGGTTGGCTTTCCTGTCTTGAATTAGCAGCTAACTGGTCCTCTAGCCAAGCAGTCTCTTTGTATTTGTTGGAATACTTCGCCATGGCGGACAACTCGCTTTCAACCTTAGCAGCTTTTGGCTCTTGCCTACAATTTGAAATTAAAATATAGCTCAGAGAAATACAAAGTTATGAAAAATTACTCTTTTTCCTTTAGCAGATGCCTCACATCGATAAACGACTTCATATTCTCCATATACTGGGCCTTGAACTTCTCATTTTCCTTCCTCACTTCAGCCTCGTGGGCTTTCCTCATCGCCTCCAAAGCTGAGAAATACCAGTTATTCTAAAGAGTTTGTTAAAATAAATTCAGACTAACCAGTCAAAGTGGCGCGGGTTTCCTCAGCAAGAGCTTGGTCTTTTTCTTGCTTAAGCATTTCCACTCTCTGCTCATGTTGCTGTCGGAGTTCCGTTAAAATCATGTTGTGAGATTTTTCCATGGCCACCAACCCCTTGACACAGATTCCCTGAAATCATTCAGTAGGTAAATAAGATCAAATCTTTCTTTTCTCTGCACTCTTACAGCCAACTGCTGAATTTGAGCCTTGTGCTTATCACATTCGGTGCCAGACTGGTTAGCCTCTTTATCCAGGGCAATCTGGTATGCAGCCCTGACGCTGGCCATTTGGCTGGAATACTCGCCCACAGATCCTAATCTCTGCTCTAAAATTTCGACAACCTCCTGCAGCTGCTTGTCCTTTGCTTTGTGGTGTGCAGACTGGAAAAAAAGTTCAAAACTGCACTGGGTCAAAAAGATCATGCTCACAATTAGTTCCCAATCGTCAAGGAATGCATCCTTAGCCTTCTCTAGCCTGTCTTTCAGATCTCTCAGCTCCGCAATCCGCGTGTCATTCAGACTGTTTAATATATAGTAAGAATCATCACAACTCATCAAATAAATGGCTGTTACCTCAGGCTGTTGAAAATCTTGGATATTTTACTGCTGCTGTCTTGAACTTCCAAGGCCATGCACTGTCTGAGCAGAGAGGAAAAGACACTGACTGCGGCAATCTGCATAACCTCATTGGGCGTGCTCTGGGATATGAAAGAGTCGCCGCCTTCCGCTTCACAAGCCTCGAGTTGAGGCTTCATTGATATTATGTCGTAAAGCTGATTAACCAATTTTTGAGAAGCCAGCATGGAGTCTCTGGAGATGTTTTCTGTGCTTTGCGATACAGAGGCTGTTGACGAAGAAGGCGTCTGGCTTCCATCGAGGTCAAACACTTCAGGCACAATCATGTGCAACCCTTCCAGTTGCGGATTTTCCTCCACATGTGGAAACTTGGGCCCAACCATCTTCAGTCGCAGCAAGAGCTCAAGACACGCATTATCTAGAGATTTCCGGCGGTGGGCTTTAGCCTTCTGTAGGGAAAATACATATTCAAATACATTAAAAACAGAAAAAGGAAAAACAAACGCAGGTACTTGAATGCAATTTGATAATTTAAAATTCATTTAAATACATTATTGAGATCGACTGTTGTTCATATTAATGGCCATTGGTTTCATTATTTTCCTGTTTTTACTATAAGAGGCGTAGGTAATATCTGAGCCATAGCTAAGAATATTTTAAATGATGACTTATTTTGGAAATATTTAAAGAATTGAATAAAAAATATCAACCTTCTGAGGAGGTGGGGACTGCGGTGGGTTCTGGTGCAAGAGTGGTCCCAGATCTGACTTCCTCCTGGAACTCTTTCTTGGCAATCGGGGGCTCATTTTGTTCTCCAGACACAAGGCCTCAAGTTTCTTAGCGTAGCGAGAGCTTTCAGAGATGCCAGCCATCGAGATTTGGTCTGTAGAGGCAGATTTTTGTTGCATCAGACTAGCTTTGTCCTGGTCGGTGAATTTTTCGCGCATCGAATCTCTGCCCTTGAGAGACAGCGAACGGCGCTTCTCTGAGGCACGTGAAAATTTGGACAGCTGCGGAGAGCCAATGCTTGGTGGTAGTTGTCTCAGCTGCCGTTCCGCTGAAGACAATTTTGTGGTCAAGTCGTCAACCTAAGGATCAAGGATTCGAGTAAATTGAATGAATTAATCGCCTTAGCACGCAGCTTCCTACCCTTCTGGCCAGTAGAGTGGCCCTGGCCTGGTCTTCTTCAGCCTTTTGCTGCGCCGCCTGTCTGATGGCCACACACTGAAGCTCCATTTTGTCGCATTCAGACTGAGAGCTTCTCACTTCCTTCCTGGCCGCGTGGATTTCATTCATGGCAACCTGCAGCTTCCTCAGAGTGTCTGTATACTCTTCCTGCAGTCTAGAAGGAAACACGTTACTGATGTTTAAGATAAATTATTGTTTAAAAGTACTTTTCCCTGTCCCAAAGGGTGACCTCAGATAAGTCAAACAGGCTGGTGCTGCTCGCAAGGTCGCTGAGCGAATCCACCTTGGACAGAGACCTTTGGCTGAAACACCTGCGCATGGGCGGCGTTGATGTTGGACTGGCCTTGATTTCCTTCAGCTTTGAGCTCAAGCTGTTGTCTTCAATCTCTTTCTGTAGCTTTTGTTTTATGCTCTCGAGCTCCTGATTGAGACTGGAAATCTCCACTTTCAGTCTTTTCACCTTTTTATCGTTCTCCTCTTGCAGTTTCTCTATAGCAATTTGGTGCTCCAGCCTTTCAGACACCAAACTAAACAAATGCCGCTCATAAATTCATGTCTTCACAAATAAATTATCACAACGCGTACCTAGCTTGTGATTGTTGGTAGTTGTGTCTCCAGCGCTCTTCTGAAACCTTTCTATCCCTCCACTCCTTACATAAGGAGTCATGTTCTTGCCTTAGATTTTGATATTTCTGTGACATGACCTGCAGGTCATTCAGCTCAATGGTCTTCTGCGTTAGCTCTTTTTCTTTTGAGTCAAGCAGGGTCATTGTGTCCTTGAGCTGGAAGTTAACACACATTTATATTCATTTATTCAGTTTGCGACTTTGACGTAAACAAGGAGCCTATCTCACTTAAAAGACTTTGGCCTATAAAAATTCCTTACCTGATTTTCAAGAGCTTGCAGTCTTGCTTCAAAAACGTTATCATTTTGGCGGGATTTTGACTTGTAATTTGAAACGCGTGGAAGAATCGGAGAGATTGGACTTATCACTGAAGTAGAGTTAGACGCAGGTGGGGCCGCGGATCCATTTTCATACTGAAATTTTGGCAATTTAAGAAAAGAAATGACAAATCAAAATCAAACACACCATGGTGGAAGATTCTAACGGGAGAGTTCGTCTTCGAGTCCCTCGTGAGCCAAGCAGAGGTGGGGAAGTCCGCGAACGTCGGGCAACTCGATTTCTTTGAGGATATAAGTAAATTGTGAAGAAACATGGAAATAATAAAATTAGTTTCACTGACCTTGCCCTTTCCTTGACCTTTGAAATGGGCGTTCTATTGAGAGGTGGCGAGGAGGACGGGAACGGGACAGCCACAGTCTCATCTTCAGGCTCAGCCCACAAACCGATGACCTCTGTGGACGTCTCAGAAGAAGCAGTGCGGTATTCCTCGTCCGAAGACAGCAGACTGCTCTCTGGCAGCCTGGGCTTTGGCACGGGACAAAATGAGCTAGTGGATGACTCGAGCTGTCTTTCTAGTTTCGAGCCAAGGGCTGCCCTGGAGCTAGATTGCAATAGAGGTGGTGGTTCTTCTCCTGTTGGAGTTCTGAACTCCGAGTTTGTTGGACTAAGGACTGAAGCAATGGGCTGAGCCAAACCGGCAGCGCGCCGAAGAGCTTGCAGCCAGTTGGCTCGGATGTTGGCCGTCAGGGCTGAGAGGACCACCTCCTTGTCATCCCACATCTGCACAAATACGTGATTTGAGGAGCAGAACACAAGTAAAAGATACAGATGATGGATTTAAATAAAAATTACTTTTATGAGATATAAAGGAAAAAAGGTTCTTACAATAATTTTGAATCCGTAATTTCTGGCCTCCATGACTTCATTAACACTTCGCACCATGCCAAGGTCGATGACGCCATCCAAGATGCCATTATCCTCCGTGCTTGGGTCTCTGTAATACATCAAGGCTGATCCTCGAAGGACGAACCAGTGTTTTCCCCAGCTTTTGTCAGGGCCTTGCTGCATAAGCCAGCCCTTTTTCAGGTGCAATAGGTCCTCCGCGGGCAGCTCTACTCTCAGCTCAGCTGATGAATTCGCAGAAGCCCCAGAGGCGTAACTGCTCATGGAGTAGTCTACTCCGTCTGGCTCGCTCCGAACCTGCAATTCGCATTTTAATAAAACCATATATTTGGGGAAAGATGACCGAGTTACAGAGGTTTCGGCGGCAAATGACGAGTTGTGGAGGTCAGAGTTGTCTTTGTGGTTGTCTCTGGTGGGTTCAATCACACCCTTTGGCGCAATCGGCAGACTGGACGGTCTGCGTGGCCACGTAATGCAGTCAGCGATGTCCTTTAACTTTTCGCCTCGTCTCGTTTCATCGTCAAGCAACAAGTGTCGCGCCGTGTGAGCAGCGGGGGCTGGTATTTAATTCACAGTAAATTCATTGTTTTCAGCTCGGCTGACGTGTTCAGGCTACTCACAGTCATCCTCCTTGAGCGCCGAAGTGGCAAGATCAGTCTTCCAAGCCCTCTTTTCTCTGGCCATGGCCCTGCGGTAGCGAGTTTTGCACTCTGTTTGCAACTTATCTCTAGTGGGAGGACTATCAGATGACGCTGGCTGATCCTCGTAATCTAGGAAAGAATTGCAGGAAATAGAGTTATTGTCCACCTTAGAGTGAATGAGAATAAAATGGTCTTAAATATCTATAATATGAAGCAACAGCCGACTTAATACGGAATAAGATGTTTGCGGATAATTAGAACTGAATCGATTTCAATTGTCAAGGTGAAAAGTATCATCAATTGCAAACCTGGAGTGAGCAATGTGGGTTGTGGAGCGAAGACTTCGGAGTTATAAGAAGGTATCACGGTTTCAGCACCCTCTGAGACGCGGCATCCAATATCCGTATGACAGCTATTGAAGCGAGGTCTGGTCGCCATGCGAGACTTCTCCGTGACAGACACGATCCGAGGCGGCTGGTGGATCATTGTGGTTGACTTGCCACAAGGGAAAGTCGCGTTCCTCTTGTGCCGAGGCTGCACCACAAAAGATAAAAAGAGAGACGTCTTAACAAAGCTTCAGACAAAAACGGTTTGGCTTCAGAGAATTTTGTTTCCTATAGCTCGCGATCTAAATTTGTCAATAATTTGGTTCGACTGACCAACTAAATCAAAACTAGGACTTGAATTAGATTAACCTGGAGTGTGTATGGTTTCAATGCACCATAAGTCTTTATTTTCAAAATTTTTATCTCACCTTTGACCTGATGAAAACCGAGAGTACGTCGCACCAAAGGCGCGACTCCTCCGAACCCATCCCCTTGACAAAATGCACGCCCTCCGGGGTGGTGAGAGCGATGCTGTGAGGGTGGCCGGTGATGTCCTCGGCTGGGGTCACCTCCAGCACGCAGTTCATGTCGATGATGCATTGCGGCACAGTCTCCGGCTGAAAGTATCAGAGTGAGTGCCCGCGATTTCGATGGCTTTCTCAACGCGAAAGATGCTCATTATCTCATTGAGGAAGCTGAGAGTGACATTCAACTTGCGGCTACACGCTAATGGTCATGGTGATTTCACCATTGCGCGGAATTGTATGTTCATTCATAAAAATGTACGCTCCGTGTACAAGAGCAGAGTGAATGGGTGAACAAGTGAATGAGTTGATTCAATTTACGGTCGGACAAATACGCCTTATCCACCTGCCTAATCTTTGAAATACGTAAAAACAACTCACGTGCTCGTCGACAGAGTAAGTGAATTCGCCGTCGTTGTAGAGTACGAACCACCTTCGCTGCCATCGCTGCAAAATTGCCGATAAATTTGGTCAGTTAAACATATTCCCAAGTTTGCTGGGTTTTTCATTGAAGGGAAAAGTCAAGAAAGAGCCTTCGAATTTGGGCGAAGAAAGTAAGGCGCACACGCAAAAAAGCAGCCTTGATGAGAACCTATGGCCTCGCGAGCGCGCGTGGTTGCGCAACGCAATCGGTCTGTGCACACGTGTGCATCAATCAGACACGATGTGTGGGTTTGTGACAAGAAGAGACAAATCCGCGACTCGCGATATCGCGATGCCAATCAGGGAAACAATAAAAGTAAGTAAGTCTGCACGGCGATGAAGGAGAATGACTTGCCTTGGTTCTGTTGATCGGATCAGAAAAGTCCCAGCCGGGCGCCACGAACAGATAGCCGCACTTGGACACCTTCCTGCTTGCCTGCAAAACAATAAAAAATACGCGTTTTAATGACATGCGTTTATGTAAAAGTCAAGGTTTATATATGAGATATTCACTCTCAGAACACACGTAACGACAACCTTCAACTTGAAAATACTGGCAATATTTCATTATTTCATGAGCGACACGATTCCTTAAATAATATATTTTATATTTCACAGTTTAGCAACAAAAATATAGAAAGTAAAGAAGTACGCACATTTTCCATATTAAAATATTTAAGCCTGTAAGATCTCAGCAGCGAAATTACCCTTCAAGCCAACATATATTTTAATCATTGGCTAATTTAATTTCCGCTGTCAAAATTGGCCAACTCATCTGTGAATACGGTCATATGCATTTCATTTAGCATTTAAGCTATTCCATTTGGCAATTTTAAATAAAAAAAAGTGGAACACGGTGAATTTTAGATGTTGTAGGATTAAATTGAAACTCTTATTGGGTCAAGAACAGCCTACTAAAAAATCAAATTTTGAACGCCACCTAATTTATCTTTTGCTTTTCCTCTCTGACGTGGAAAAATTATTCAAACGACTTTGAGCTGATTTCAAGCGGAAGCTTGCGAGCGACAACTTGACGATGTAACCTAATTTCGTGGTTTATATTACAACCGATGAAATGCCACGATTGCACGGCCCGACTCAGTGGCGAAGTTGGTCAGGGCGGAGGAACTGACAAACAACGCGCGGTCAGGTGCCAAAAGTTTGGCTCGCGCGCGAGTGAAAAAATGCCGTCGCCGTGTCTGCCAAGCTAATCGGCAGTCCAGTTGGAGCTTTTAATTGTTGAGCGGGAGACGCGCGGTGCCAAACGGAATGCGCGCGATGAATGAGAATTTTTGAGAAATACGGTCTGAGATTCGTGGAAGCGCGCAGGTGATAATTTTCTCCGCGCTGGAGTAAGCACTTCATTTGTCGTAACTAGGCTCGTAAAAAGTTAGGCAAAAAATTGCCATTAATTCAACAGTAATTGGACAGCTGGCATTTGCCAAGACAGGCCAATTCAAAGTAAATAAATGTGTACTCTTCCATTCATCGAGACATCTTCTACAGACGTTGAAATGTGTTAGTCAAAGTGAATGTCACTTTCAGATGACTAAGGCTTTACCTACTCCTGTTTGGAAGTTGTATTCTACTAGTTAAAAAACTGCCAATCCGTTTTATCATGTTAATGATATATAGTGCTACGGACGAGGCGTCATCATCAAAGTTTTCCTGTTCCATCAGACGTTATTTTTTCTTATTATACTGAGATTACTGTACAGTGCTGGAGAGGAGTTACTGTAAAAACCTTGAATGCGTCATTCAAGTGAAAGAGTAATTCGAAGAATTGGTTAACATTTTAAACTACTTAAAATGACTTAAAAGTTCAACAAGAAGTAGCGGAGATTCAACATCTTATTAAAAAAAATTAGCATGGAAAATTAGTCAAGCACAAACGTTGCAGGGTACAAAAGGTAATATCAGGACAAAAAACAATAAAAATGATGTGCATGTGTACAGTAATCTGTATCGGAAAATTGAAAGCGCAAAAAATATGATAAGCTTAAAAATATGAAATGAGTGGAAATCATTTTTTTTAAATTAATTAACTAGTTAACATTATTTATAATATCTCAATTTAGATCTACCTAAAAATGGTTCATGAACATTAAATTAAAATTATTTCAACAAGTTTTGATTTTTTTTAATTTTGAAAAAAGGAAAATCGTTGGGTTTTTGTAAGAGAAAATATTCGATGACAGGGAGATGCGGGGTTGTCAAGAATTTCGTTTCTCACGTTTTTCTTTTTGTTTGTGTTCAGAAATGAGTGTTGGCAAACGTTTTCAGCGATCTATGTGATTCAAAATCCTTGCAGCTAATACTGTGGCATGAATTTTGCTTTGGAGGTAAAGTACTGCTGATGAGGTCTGCAGAGCCCGGAGCCGAAACAGCTGCGAGAGCGCGTGGTATTATTTTTCTTTTAAAATTTATCAATTGTCTAGCCTTCGACTCCTTCCTAGTTGTTCACTTATGGGAGTAGCCATTATAAAATCATGTGTTTCTAAGTTTGAGGTTTACGAGTTAAAAATAAATTATAAATAATTTATGTGTTTCCTAGAGCTTAGACTCATTTTGAATCCCTTCTATCTACCCGACAAATATTGCATTTATTTCTCAAGAGCAAGAGAAGAAAAATTCACAAATGCCACGCCCGTTGCGAGCAGGAGCCACTTTTGCGAGTCGAAAAGCTGCCGTGTGCAAAAAATACACCTGCCGTCTGCGGCACGGATAATCCCTCGGCCGCGCGCTGCAAAGTGCAATAATTTAATTGAATTATGATAGTTTTGTGCTCAGCAAGTGACTGTCAGCAGCGAGCGACCAAGAGAGAGGGAAGTATATTATTATTGTATGGTTTCAGCAGATGTATGGATTCAGCTGGTTTTCTATTACGCTACTCGCGCTTTTCCCTCACGTTGCACGCGCAGCGGCACTTGCTCGCTGCTCGATTCAATGAAAGAAAATAAATACTTCTTTTTCTTTTCTTGCCCAAGTAGTGGCGGCGACGTGTGCGCATAAAATTATCCGCACGCTGATTTCACATCGCGCACGTCAATGTTTTATAATTAGAAGGAAAAAATGTGCACCGTCGATTTCAGATTAATTGTGTCAGCTGCTCGAGTCGCTCGCTCCGACTGCCTGCCGTGAATTTCGAGTTTGAGTGAAATCGAGTCGATTTAGGAAAAACGGCGGCCGTCCCGCAGTCTATTTCGGGCCAGGTTGCAAAATTTGCGGGCCGCCCTGCCCGTTTCTCGCCTAGGCACGTTCGCCGAGTTGTTTGCACTCGGAATTATGGCCCTTTCTGCAAACAGACTGGCCGCCTCTTACGCACGGGCAGGCAGACCCGCCGCGGGTGTTGCAATGCCGTCTTTGAAAGCTGTTCAGCTGCCTCTTCAATCGCTTTTCTTTCTTCCATTCAACCAAGCACCGGCCTTGCTCGATTTTCTCACTTTGATTTGCTCCCGTCTCCGAAATTAATGTTACTCTCCATCTCTCTATTCGAATTTGAAAGGTCAGATGAAAATGAAAAAAGAAAACAACAGGTTGCATCAGGATTATGATCATGTGTGGGCTTTTCAAAGATGTCTCCTCACAGATACATATTTCAATCTATCGAAATAATGAAGAAAATTACTGTGAGAAAATTTTGTGGCGGCAACTCCCAAAACCCAAGGCTCCGTGAAGTTGCCCTTAGTTCGTTATCTTGGCATGAAACATAATTTTTGGTGCAGTGACAGAAATAAAAAATGAAAAAGCAGAATGTTTTGACGTTAAATTTAAGATGGTTTACTGTGAAAAATAGAAAACATTTTTTCCATTAACTGAAAGTCTTTGAGGGTTGAGCAACCAGAAAGCAATGTAAAATGTTTAGAAAATTTCGTATCTGCAAAGTTTCTGTTCATTTGGAATGACAAGCACTGTCTCCCCATTAGAAACCTTATGTTATTACATAAGGAGTCTCCCCATAATGAGGCACACACCGTTCATTTCATAGATCTCGACGAGATGAATCGCAATCAGCTTAGAGAAAACGTTCAAGTGTTGTATTTTTCCTAGTAAGGATGGTAGCAAAATCAAAATCGCGGTATTGCTTTAATTCTCTAATTGCATTGCAATCAATCCATTAAAATAAACCTTTGGTTTGTGTAATCCGTGTTCTAGCAATAATGTACCAAATTAGCCTCTTTAATATGCATGCAATAGTCAAAAGAGGACAGTCAACGATCAAAATCCTGATTTAGCCTATTTACCTGAAAAACTGCATGGCTTGATCATGTTTAAATGGCTGAATTTGATTTGTCTTCTCAAGATCTAACTAACGGTGTGTGGTTTATGAGAGAAATTCTCCACGAAACGAAATAAATTATGGTTTCCAGTGCATAGTGCTCAACAATTGAAAAGCATTTAAACTTGGGAACTGATTTTCACAGCAGCCTGGTTAAGCATCAACTTTTATTAATTTGAAATTTCAATTGAGGGTGAATATTTTTCTACCTAAATTAATATCAGCACTTGAAACAACATCGTGCTATTCAATGAATTTTACGCCGCAATCTGGTTGAAATTCTCATGGACGCCTAAGGTGAATTTCAGGCTTATTTGTGTTTGTTCTTCGCGATAAATTGTTTTGCTGCCGTGCACGCTCGATTGCTCTGTAGACAAACCACGCCTTAAAGTGGCCAAAACGCAGTAAAACTCGCACGCAACTCGTAAATTATAATGTCTAAACTGAGATTGGCTTAAATCTGCTGTTTTTGAGATAAGGTTAATCACTGAATGCCTCTGTACACAGCTCCACTTATGTTCATCGTTCCGATTTTTTTAAAAATAAAAAGTTTGGACTCTTTTAAACACGCGTATCACCTGTTTTTAGTAAAACTGTAAAACAATTTTGTAGCTAAATTGACAATGGGGAAAAATCATTATTTGTTTTCTTTTCAATTTCTTTATCTTTCAATAAATAAGTTTTTGATTACGGTTAACACTAAAGTGGATCAGCAGCTAATTATCTCTTCTTAAAAGGCAACTCACCTCTTTTATATTTTAATTGCTATATTTTCTTTTGACTATACCAATATTACAAAAAAATCAACTAAAAATTAAGCTTTGGCAATCCTTTCATATAAGAAACCGAGGAAATATCCTTCATATTTGTAAATAGATAACAATAGGGTTGTCTAGATTTATAATAGCCTTCGAGAACAATTACATAATTTTATATCCGTGCTATCTACTTTTTAAGCCTGTTTGTCTAAAGCTCCACACCCAATTGCACAAATATTTTTTCCAGGAACGAAAATCATCCGAATCAAATTAATTGCTGAGCCGGAGGTCATCAGTTCTTCTCCGAAATATTAATTGTCCAAAAATATCGTAAAGCGCTCAGATGACGTCACGCCCATATCCCAAAATATCAATATTGTGTACCTGTCCTGCACCTTTCGCTCGTCCCAGACGCAAGCCGCGCGGAATACCAAACAAATTCGCACCCGACGGTCGTTCAACTCTCCGAAAAACAGCGCCCGCGACGTCGGCCCGGTCGATTCGGCCCGAAACCGGCCGTCGCGGAGGCCGAAAAGGTGCCAGCCGACTGATAACCTAATTAATCAGTGGGGCCCCTAGCTCCAGTCTCCAGTTGGTCCACGACCGTCCGCACTTCGAGCAGAGGCAGATCCGCAGACGCCGTGCCGCCACCCTTAACCCGCGAGACGCACCCATCACCCCGCAGGGTGCACCCTGGCGGAGGTACTCACCCTGTTGGACTCCAAGGCCTCGGCCGAGTGCTCCTCGCGCTGCTTGAAGCAGTTGGCGCACTTGGTCTTGTTGAAGATGTTCGGCGAGAACTTTCGGCATTCGGCCGTGCGCGACATCTTGAGCAAGCAGTGGCGGTCCACCAGTCCGGAGGCTGCCGACGCACCTGCTGCTGCTGGTGATGATGACGGGGCCGCCGCCGCCGCAACAGGTCTCGCTCGGCTCGTCGGCTACCGACGGCCCTGAGCCGGCCAGCCGCCGACTGATTCGCCCCTCATGTCGAAGCCCCGTTCGACGACGTCGGCATTCTCTCCCCGCTTTGGCTCTGGGCGACGACGCAAGCACGCGAGTAATTACAGACAGCTTCTTTCTCACGCCGACGACCGCTCTCTTTCTCCGATCTCCGTCTCCGTGGCCACTCGCGAGAGCTTCTCTTGTTGCTGCTGGTGCTGGTGCTGAAGAAAAAACACAGCTCCGCCAGCGCCAGGCCAGCGCTCTTCCCCCTCTACGTGACTTGCAGAGCTTTTCTCCAGCGCCGCTCGCGCCGCCACTCTCCGTTCTCCACGAGGTCCACCGGTTCTCCATCTCCACATCCTCAGTTCATTGTGAGAGTGGTCTAACCTTGGCAATTTTCAAAAAAGAGCACTATTGAACGCATTAAATACTATACACCAAGAAGATCCATATCGTAGAAATTTCCATTAAAGAGAAATTATTAAACAATTTCTTTTATATCCATCGATCTGTATTGGCCGTATTGGCAATGAATGGCGAGAGATTGCGCAATTTACTGTCATCGAGTGAATATTAGAAATTTTGGGAATTTTTGCTCTGCGCCGATTTACTCAGTATGGTTATGGATAGCTAGCGAAATTCTAAGCGGGGAAAAAATAACACGCATTCGTACAAACCAGCTGCTTTTTCCGCTTTTTCGACCTCTCGGGCCTCATCAGCAGTACATACTCGTCTCCTCCAAAACAAAAAATACAGTATTAGAGAATTCTGAGCCAGTGATCGTTGACAACGTCTGACTTAACTCATTGCCGATTCTGATGCCGAGCAACAAATCAAAAGAAGAAAAGAGTAACAAAATCTTGTCAACTTGGCCAACTTCCTCACTAAAATCCACAAGCTCAAAATTCCTACCTTTGATATAAAAGCCTTTTCAAAGACAGAAAATTCTGCTATTCGACTGATTAATTTTCATTAAATAGTTTTTTGTCGTACCAAAGCTTCAGCCTCGCCTCAGTCTGTGCCCTTTTGGATTTCTTAGTGCTGTTTTTATTTAAAAAAATATTCCGATTTGTGAATTTGATCCCATTTAATGCTACAAAAAATAATAATGTAAATAAAGGGTGAAACAAAGAAACCTATAAATGACTCTAGTCTGCTAGAAATGAATTTAATGCACAGAGTAAGGCCACATGTTTGTAGATTTTCTTTCTTTCAATTAATGTGCTACATTTGTATTTTTCTAAAAAAAAATCACTTCTTACTTTATTTGCGTTTTAAATTAAACAGGTCTAAAACCTAGTAGAGTACTTTTTATGGTCCTAAATTCTCTACTTATGTTTTCAGAAAAGGCCAAGCAATAATTTTTTTCGTTCCCATTCGGCGACTTGGTGGCAATTGAAAAACAAAATCATCCGCTCTGTTCAAGCTAAGAATGTCAGCAGCTTTATTTTACAATTCATGTTGTAAGCTTGACAAAGCCTTTTTATCATCCCGTCTGAGTGAGTTCATGATTTGCGGTATCATTAAAAATTGCATCATTCATATATGTAGTTCAGTCATCTTGAAAAAATCAGACTTTCTACTTCTGTCAAAATATCAAATGAAAAATTTTCATTTCATTTTAAATGGCTTGTCACAGAAAGAAATAAAAAAGTCCATAAAAAATGCTTTCTAAGTAGATCATTACATAAATTCTGACTTGAGTCTGCCCACGTAAAGATCGTATAGAACTATCCATGGCTATGAGGATATATATTAATATATTCGGTTGGGTTGGTCCTGAAATATGATTGAATTTTGATCAGAAAATTAGATTTACAATGTTGGACACATGGGGTTATCGTAGATAAAAAAAATCTGTGTACTCACTCCTGGCCGCAACGGTTGCGGCTGATCGGCGAGAAACCCACCTTAGCCTTATGCGTTGACTCCTCCTATTATTCCTTCTGTAGGTTAGAGGGTCTGAAAAATGTTAAAAATTTGTTCCATTTTAACAACTGAAAGTTGCTTTCCTACAGAGCCCCTTTTTCATAGAATGGAAATATTGTTATTGATAAAAAATTAAATATAGTATTTATTTATGACACTAACTTGTAATTTAAAAGAATGCAAAATACGGTTAAGAAATCCAATTAAACTCACCAGTTGTGGCTGATCTGGGCATAGTATTTCTTGGTCTTCGTCTATGTTGGCCATCGATCTGCCGAAATGGCTGCCAGTTTCTAAGATACTCTTCAATCTAAACGATGAGATTTATATTGGTCAACTATGTTTTCTGTTTGCCACAACACTACAAATCTCTCTTGAAATTCTTTTCTAAACCCCTAAGGTACAATTTTAATTCCCTTATTACCTGCTGGGCCATCGATTCTTCGAAATCATGTTCCATAATCCGTAGACTCCTTCTTCTGTAAATAAAAACCGAACAAGAATGAAAATAAAATAAATTAATTTGTTTGCAACTCTAATTGCCTCGGAGATCTAACTGAGAAGTTCCTAAAGTTTCGCAACGCCCGCCGCAAGGTATTGCACCCGGCACGCAGGTTTTGCAAGAGGGTTTCTACCTATAAGACGGAAATAACCAATTAGTCCAGAACAAACTGCTTCAATTTATTTTTTTTTATGAATGAATTCTGCACTGCTGTGTCAAGAAAAATCTACAAATGTCTCGTCAAATAAATTAAACTAAAGGACTTATGCATATCTACCAGTTGTAGTCTTTGCGAAATTCCAAAGAGGCGCAGAATTTCAAGCACTAGCTTCTGACGTCTAGATTAAAAATAGCCGAAATTATAAAAATCCATAGCAGATAATAATTTTCCGTGGTTTTTTTTACCTCTGCATAAGGTCCGAATGAGCGCGGCAAAAGTTGCATGAAAATCGGCGATTCGGCTTCATAATCCTGCGATTTTGACATCCTCTGCAGCGGATATTGGAGAGTTTCCTGATCCTGGTCATCTCTGGGATGAATTACGAAACTGCCAGGAAGAAAGAGTTTGACTCCATCCGTCTAAAAAGCCGAGAAGGAACGGAAATGTCTGCAACTAGGAATGTGTCATATTGCTTCAAATATGCAAAAGCTTCTGAATTTTCGAAAAATGTGGATCATTGTGAGAGTGATTCAGACATTTTTTGAATATATAGTTAGTTGTATTTATACTCAAGTAGTAGTATGGTATTTACAAGTGTTTAAAAATTATTATAAGCATTTATGTACTTTCGTTTGGAAGCATCTACTTCTTATTCACATTTGTTATTAAATTTATTCAAGCAAAATTATAAAATTAATTTTATTGGGAAATGCTTACAATTTATTTTGTACGACCAAGCCTATACCCAATAATGAAGTTCCCAGCAGGGAACACAATTAGCTTTGTATTTTTAGCAGAATATCATATATGTATAGTTTTGTCTAATTTGAAATCTTATTATGCAAATCGTTCAAATATAAAATAAAAATATAATAATTGAAATTTGGTTACGTTTCTTATTAAATAAAAATACTGAAATAGAGACATTTTGCTTAAACGCAATTAAAAAAATATGTTGACGACAGAGCCGGAAAAGTGAATTTTTGCAGCGCGACAATTCCTCACCTGTTTTTCAAATAATTTTTTAAAAATGAACTCGTATATATTCCTGGAGCAAAAAAAGCAGCAACTTAAGCTAGGCCTACATCTTGAATTAAATCAATCATAGTAGTGTGACGCGATACAATTTACATGCGAGTCACCACAGTAGCATACAGCTAGTGCTTTTTGTCCAAAGTCTTGCATACCTCTACCGTATTACGAACATGAGCATAAGGAGAAATAAGAACTATAATATATCTATTAATAGGGTTATGAATGTTTTACACCGTTTATTTGTTTATAAAATAAAACTCATTTTGTCGTAGAAATCGTGTTTTTAATGATGTTGTTACCGGTTGTTACAAAAAGCAGACATAAAATAATTTTTCGTCGTCTCTTATTAATTTTGTATTAACTAAAATTTTTGGTGGTATGCAGTTCGTCTAATTTTTTTTAAAACATAATTTTATTTCAGAGGGGAATCTACAAAATTCCGTAAAATTGCTGGAAATATCTCTAACTAAATTATATACTGTTACCAAAACAGTGAGGTAGAAAATCAGATATGGCTGTCCGATTTCAGCTCTTCTGACGAGAAAGTTAAATGAAACTCGCACTCGCAGGCGTGGGGCTAAAATATTTTTATTAAATAAACCTGCCAATAAACAAAACGTGGAAACTCACCCCGTGCAACAGTATAGCAGTTGTAGCTGAGGCGTCAGGTGATTCATAAGCATCACTTCCTCTTCTAATAGCAATATTGTTGCGTAACGTGTTTAGCATTCGTACCTAAAAGCGGAAATTATTTCTAAAGTCGATGTTTCTCTGATTATTTTTCAATTATATTGTTTTATTTTGATATAGCTATTGAGACTATATATCCCCGATATTTTGCAACAAATTAGTATATCTGTGCTGTTAAGAAATTAATCAGATGATTTGATTTGTTATCAGTAAATAATTATATTATAATATAAGTATACGTAAAGCATGCTTAAACCCTTGATAGAACCATAAAATTACCACAGCTGGTCTTCTTCGCGCAATTTCCAAAATTTGCCCTCGAAAAGTCCTCGTAGTCAAGACTGGAATATCATCAGGAAAAAATGTAGAGAATTAATACAAACCACAAACAAAATATATATTTTTCAGCTTCGTTTACTTCACAGCAATGTCCATTTCGCGACAAACATCGCATTTGCTGGATCCAACTCTCTGAACAGTGCGAATGTTACATCTTTCGCACATTCGTTCCATTTGGACAATATAGAAAGACTGCCGAGAGTAAAAAAATTTGACTCGGCTGACTGCGAGACACACGTACAAAATCGTAAGCTGGGGAAATAAGAATTTAATGCCACAATAATGCTAAAAATTCGGATTTTTCGAAAAATGCAATTCATCGCGTTTTCAAGGAGTAGTTAAGCAAATTCTCAATTGCTATACAAGTAGATTGAGATGGCAAGCGAATTTTCCCAAATTTTTGAAATATTTGACGAGTGTGAGACATTTGTATTAAACTATATATATATATATATATATATATATATATATATGCTGACAAACTGTTAGATTTATTTTTATATGTAAATTTTTAAAATTCTTCTGGATTTTAGGGATATAATATATGCCTTGTAGGAGGCACTCTGCCACAATTTTTTTTAACTATACTTAATATTATCATCTATCTGCTATACTTTTTTTCTTGATGATCCTGTAATTATTACTGATTTAAACAATTGATATTTTTTAATATATTTAAGATTTGGTGTGTTTTTAATTCTTACAACATCTTGACACCTCACAATTATGAATTTTTTGGAATTGGAATTGTAATTGTATTTATTTGCGTATATTTTCGATACAACCTCTATTGCTGTTCGAACATTTGCAAACATGTCAAAACAAGTACAAACATATAGATCACATAACACTAAATATCATCACATTTAAAGTTTTGAAATTCATTCATATTGTAAAATTTGTTCCGGTACACTTTGCGGTGTAGAAAATACAACAAATTAATTGCTCCGTTTAAAGAAGATAAAAATTTGCTGTAGTTATTTCGGACAGTCAGCAATGTTTATAGGCGAGTGCACCAGCGTACTAACGTAGCGTTTGGTGGGCAAAGATGCGTGGTCCAGCTCGTGGGCAAGCTCCAAATACCTCTGGCGCAGAACAAATGCCCCAGCCTTGGGCTGCCGGTCTCTTGTGAAGACTCCTTTCCTGTTTCCTCCGACCCGAATGTATTCTACTCATAAATTAGGGGTGGTTACACTATACGTTCGACTATACGCGATAGCTATTTACTTTGAGATGTCATGAAGTCGGCAAAGTTCCAGATCATTTCGCCGATGAAAATTCCCTCGCTGCGTAAAACGTCGAACGCCCTGAAGTGCTCAGACAGTAGGTCCTCCTGATACTCCTCGGACCAGATGAATGAGGGAAGCTGAACCACAAAATTATTTCAGAAGAGAATTAATAAGAGTCAATGTATACTCTGTGCAAGCCAATCATTGTGTCGCCCCCGGATTCAGCCATGATGACTGGTTTTCCGTATTTCTTGTACCAAGCACGCACCTCATCGATTACTGCTGGGGTGATGGCGTCCAAGTGGCCCTCGTTCAAGTACCACCCATTGTAGCGGTTTAGACACAAAACGTCGCACAAGTGGCCCTGGAATACAAGAGCATTAGCATCTGAAATCACTTCAAATATAAATTAGCTAAATTTAAAAAAGACCGTTCTGTTCGTGTGCGTGTATTCTTAATTATATTAAGTTTTTCTTATTTATAAATTGATATTAAAACTTATATTTGCTGTTCTTTAAAACTCTTCTCTCCCCTTTGAGAATTTTGGGAAGTTAATTCTCAATTCTCAATCATAAAATAGATATAATTACTGAAAACTCCAATTCGACCGACTTGAAAATAACGATGGTAATGGGTCTTGTCGGATCCATTGCTCGCACGGAATCTCGCAAATATCTGTCACCATAAAAGTTAAATTCAATAAATCAATGCTATTGAAATAATAACACCTGAAATAAGATTCAGATTGGTTAAACTGCGTTCTGGGCTCGTTGGAAATGGACCACATAGTAACTGAGGCGTAATTCTTGTCCCGACGGATCAGTTCAGCCAGTACACGCTCGTGTTTCAGTTTCAATTCCTCCGAAAAATATCTGTAAAGCAATATAATCATCATTATAACTGGATGAACTGAATAAGGGATTTAATTTCTTGCTCGATATTGACGGCAGGAGCCTCGTCAATGACCATGAAGCCTTCCCTATCGGCCAATTGCATGCTCTCCTCCGAGTAAGGGTAGTGAGACGTTCGGTAACAATTTACGCCCATCCACTTCATCAACTCGACGTCGCGTGCCATTATCGGCAGGTCGAAACCTCTTCCTCTAATCTGAACGTAGGAAAAACGTGAATTAAAATTTATTTTATTTTGATGAATTTTTGCTGCAAATTTTTTCTTGCGACAGTCGTTAGAATAAAAACAGCCACAGATTTCTATTATACTTTCTATCAAGTGGATTATTGATTTAAATAAATTGAAGTATAATTTTTCAGTTTAATTGTATAGTTCATCTTGTTTCTATGTGAAAATTATAAATATCTCATTTCAATAAACAATCGAGCTGGTTCTCGTTTTTGAATCATTTTTACTTACGTCGGCATCCTCGTGTTTTCCAACGCCACGGATGTATACAGGTTGCCCATTCATGAGGATAGAATTCCCCCGCATCTTAACTTCTCTAATCCCGATGGGCAGCCTATATATATCGACAACGACTCCTTCGGTATTTATAAGCTTGACCTAAATTGAAACTCCCATTGAAACGGTATTTGAATTAAATATTTGTTCACCTCAAAACTGTATTGATGACCCGGTGATGGGCTCATGAAAATCGGCCACCACAGTATTGCTTTAGAAACGAAAATAACTCCTTGGCACCCCTCGTGCTGGGACACCCTGACGACACCGTAACCGTCGATCAGGTTGATTCTGCATTCAACATCGAAGGCGTCGCCATCAACGTTCACAGCATAGCTCAACGACGCATTGTAGACTCAAATAAAAAAGGATAACATTTAATAATATTTTTCTTGAATTTCCTGTTGAATTACCATCATTTTGAGCGGAAACCGAGGATGTGATGTTGATGTCTGAGATGTGGGTGGTGGGCACGGCGTAGAGAACCACTGGCCGGTGAATGCCAGCGTAATTGAAGAAATCGAACGAGTACATCTGCACTATCCTGGGCTCAGTGCTGTGAGCGAGTTAAATTTAATTACTTAAATGCTCAACCATTTGTGCCAATAAAAGCGATGAAGCGTTTTAAGTGGGATTAATTATAGCCACTAATCCTATTGTAAGAAAATTTCATTATTTGGCTCTTTTCTTTTTAACTTTAAAAAAAAAATATTGCTTTACTCTCCCGCACCTATATACCTGGTATTAAGTTCCAGCAGATGTCCCTGGGGTACAGTCACGTTGGACAGCACGTTGCTGACAGAGACAGTGACTCGATTGCTCTTGCCAAAATTGAGCATCGAACTTATGTCAGCCTCAAAGGGCAAGTGTCCGCCCTCATGACCCACTGCAAATTTTCCGTTTACCCACTATAACATAACAAATACAACTAATTGTTAAAGGTGGGTGTGTTTTACAAGCTCAAAGATCACGTGGATTATTAAATAAAATATTTGAATCGTGGGATAAAATTTGAAACCATCGAAATTTTTTGAATATGTTATATATAGAGCGGCTATATATTTCTTTAAATAGCAATTATATTTTTTAACTTGTGGTCTATTTTTTAAAATGTTTCATCGTTGATTCAAAATAGATCCTAAAATAAAAAATATTCATTCATATATATTTGATAAAAATAATATGTAAAGTAATAACTTTTCTTTTCGTGCATTTATTGTTTCATTTTAAAGCTATTAACAATTTTTTCTTTTACTCTTGCCAGTTAAATTGTTGCTATTGCAAAAACTCTTTTATCATTTTCTGCTCACCACGGAAGACATGTAGTGCACGCTGGCAAAGCGGATGAAGACGCGCTGATTTTTCCAGCTCGAAGGCACAAAAAACGAGCGCTCATACCACACGATGCCAACGTAGTCGCGCAAGTCAACGTCGACAGTGATGTCATTGAAGCTGGCGGGCACTGGCATCCTCAGCAATCTACCCTGTTTTCGATAAAAATTAAAAATCGGCTAAAATTGCTGTCTCTATAAACGCTCACGTAGCCGGATTTCAGTCCAAAATGGGGCAAATCTTCTTGCTCATGACAGAAGCTGTTTTGTAGGAATTTTGGGGGAATGTAAAAATCCCAAAAGCCATCTAATGACTTCATCTCCCGGAACTCCGACTCTCTTCATCATCGTAAAAAGGAGATATTTATTAGTTTAAATTCATAGCACATTGTGAATTGTGATCAGCAAACGACACCTTCAATTTGTAAGCATTGACAGTATTTCAAAAGCGTTCTATATTGGTTAGAAACACGAATTACGAATTTCCCATTGATATTTAAGATCTGATGGGTTTTTTATTGTTCTAACATACGACAGATTTTGAATTCCCCCATGTGTCCTTATATAAAATGATATTTAACTTGAACCATTATAGTTCTAAATGAATTTATAATTACCAAAATTACCTGGGGTAGAGGTAGCCAGCGTTTACACCAGCAAATAGACAAGCTGCTATTAAGTGAAGTAATTTTACGATGAGCATCTTGAGCTGACAAGTGATACAGAGTCACTGCTCCGCTTATTACTGAGAATAATCTGCTCATTCACTTTGATTGATATTAGAGCAGCGCGTGAGTCTTATTCTGTCTTTCGTCATGGGGAAAATGTTATCTGCTCTCATTTGTTTTATAATATAACAAACAGATGAAGAAAACCGTAATATGGCATAGCCTCTCTTGTGATTTGAACTAAAAATAAAAACGAAAATTTGACACGCACTGATCCGAAAGACTGCTCAGCGGCGCAGTTTCCATTTCTTTTCAAGGCGTGTGTGGTAGCAAGTTTGAAGTGCGAGCTAGGATAAGCTTACTCTAATTTATACACGTAATTCATTAGATTATGACTGATTATTATGATAAACTGTTTGAATAAATTTCTGCCAGACAATTAAAGTAATAAAAACACTTCAATTAACCATTCCTGACGTCGTTCACCCGCAAGCACGCACCCCATAAGCCTTAGGGCACTGCAAACAAAGCTAATGATTTGATAATGTGATTACTCTTTGCAAAATACACAGTTTGGGCATTGGCATCTTCAAATGAAGTACTTTCTGGGGTGTTTGGCATATTTTTTCCTCCGAGATTTCAGATATTAATTTTAATCTAAAAAAATATTGACCATAAAAAGCTATAAAAAAATGGAGAAATTGTAATCCGATTGGAAGGGGGAAAAATTACGCAGCAACTTAAAGACTTAACTTTTTTATAAAATTTATTTTGGCTGATTAAGAAATAACTTGTTTTTATGCGCTTGTGTAGCAGCAATAAAAGCCTTTTGTGGCTTAACTGAAATCCTAACATAATATATTGCAGTCTTAATTGCACTTCTTATCCATCCACTTTATTTTCCAAGTTTCGCCTGCGCACTCTACTGAATAGGAGTTAACAAGAAAATTATTACACCTTAATAATGTTGAAATATTTGGCTGTGGAAATTGTGTAGTTTTGTTGCGTAGATTTCGCAATTTTCCTAGCGAAGAGAAACGAGACTATGAATTAAACGATTTTTTTGTGATAATCAGGTGATTACGAATATACTCATGCTCCCCAGATGATTAAGATTGCATACAGATTTCTTTTATGTGTAATCAAATGTAAGCGGCAGACATATGTGAGATAGATTTTTTAAGTAACACATTTATTACAAACATTTTAAAAATAGTTCCAAAGTCATGCGCTACCGTCTATATGGAACAATCTGTGTACGGACAAAAACTCTAGCTATAGTGCATTAAAACCAATATTCTGACGAATATTTTTCTCGCTCAAATACTGAACCAACAAACTGATTTTCCCACTTTTTCCAAATTTAACGATATATTTTGGCATTAATATTCTTTTGAGCGTGGGGTTGGGAAGCTGTTCATCCAATACATTAATTAATATACAACACACTTTTTTAAAGTTGAGATATATCAGAAAATTAAAAAAATTACTCCGTCGGTGTTCACTATTATCTTAATCAAATTAAAAACTGAAACAGTTAACTCCTAACAAGGATTTGAGTAACTGTGAACATAGGACTCATAAAAGTGTTATGCAGTAAAGATAATGAGGGCAATATAGGTTACACCAATACGAGTGCAGTGTGCTTAAAAAGATTATTATAAACCTTGTATAATTATAGACGTGTTTGAATTTTGCAGAATATTTACAAATGTCATTCAAAAGTTTAAATATATAGTGTGCACATATTGAGCGCAATTTATCAACGGGATAGAAAAAATGATCCCTAATTTAATAAAATCAATTCATAATTCAAGACTTTCAATGCTAAGCGTTGCAGGTCAATGCAACTTTAGGGTCAATCGTAAAAAACAAGTCCGTTTATTTTTCATTTGCAACGTCATTTAATACATCGTTAAAATTTGGTAATACCTACAAGGTGAGCATTTCAAGAAACGCTAGCTGGTCGCATAATAACTTGACATAAAGGTATGTAATCAAAATCTAAAGTTCCATAATGCTATTAATCAATCTCAGTCACAGTCAATGTTTCCCAACTGTTGCGAAAAGAAGGCAGGTGCAATTGAGTATTTCCTGAACATGTAAAAATTTGAAAACAACAAACTGTATTAATTGCAATTCCATTTTTTTCTAGCTTCTTAATAAAAAAAATACCAAAAATTCCTTAATAAATATTGTTTTATCTTGTTTTCCACACTTATTTTCAACATTTCACAATGTTATCTAGAAACTGTATATTTTTTGCATTAAAATGTTGAAATTTCTTTTAGACGATTAAATGAAAGTTGAAAATTTGAAATATCCCTTGTTACTTGAGCTTTCAGGGTTATTTTACATAAGTTTTTAAAATATTTTCAATTGTTCAAGTTCCAGAAATCGTTCCAGAAATTTTCAGGAAAATTCTATACTAATCTATAATTATTTGTGCTCAAATTTTACCAACTTTTAGAAACAACAAACGATATTTAAAGTTAAAAAATACGATTCCTTCCATTGGAAAACGAGTGAAAAAGAAAAAAATCTTCCACACCAATTTATTTGGCTACTGATTAAATATGCTAGAGAAAACAGCATTGTTGCTTAATAAGTAATGCTAAAAACAAAACTTAATTTTGTTTTCAATTGGCCACTGAAAAGGTTTCATATATAATGAGAATCACCTCATTTATTCAAGAAAAAAGCTTACAAGTTATATCACAATAAAATTTGTTTCGTCATACAACGTCTTTAAAAAGATACCTTTCCGGTCGTTGAAAAATAAGGCACAACACAATATGAGATTTGGCTGTTGCAATTCATTCTACGTTGTTAAGCAGCAAGTCAGGCTGCGTGGAGGTGAGAACTGTGTGTACTCTGCGGCTCAGAGCAGGCCCCACCCTTCTTTCTATGGCAAGAGGTCCAACTCCTCGCTGAACCTAAACCATCGAAACAAATCGTCAGAAAAATCAAAATAAATATTAACTCCAGGAGTTATACCGTAATATCTTCCAACAACAATTTTGCTTCATCAGTGCTTGCACATTCACTGTAAGCCTGGAAAATTTGGATTAATATCTTATCTAGGTGTTGATGTGTTGACTATATACTTCAGTTAGTGCCGTGGGCGTTTTGTAGACAGCCGCAATGGCTTGGCACGTTTCCAGAGGCATCCTCTTGAACTTCTTCAGCGACTTGAGCCATATTTTGGAGAAATCCTCGCGTACACCACTGCTCTTTTCCGACGCCAGGTGGAATCTGAAGTTATTCTGCCAGTCTTGTTTGATTCTCCTGAAAATCTGTGTTGTAAAACCACAAAAAAAAAACATTTTCAATCTTACTTGAATGGTTCCTGGGCCACTGCTTTTGTGTACCGGAAGAGCCACTCGCTGACCTCCTGAGCAGTTTCCGCGCAGCAAAATGTAACGCCTAGTTCAAGCTGACACTCTACCATTGCCTCCTCCAGCTGGTCCTTGCTGATTCTGCCCCCTCCTTTCTTCCTGTAATCATGTGAATTGTCCAGTGTTAAAATAGTCTTTAAGTAGGCTAGAATTTGAAGATGAAATGGAGTTTCACCTAGTTTAATCAACAATTTTTGGATAATTTTAGACCAATTCGTCATAAAAGATGGTTTTAAACAAAATTAAAAAATACATGTGGAGGTGGAACAAACTCAGGGTCCTTTGTAAATCACCTACTATCACCAAGGAAAATTAAGACAGTTAACGTGATTTCCATTTAATCAATGAGAAATTCTCATTCAATTTATTCTAAATTTGTTTAGATTGTCAAGAAAATTTGTATTAAAAAGTTGTGCTGGGGTTATTAGGAAATTTGAACGTTTTGACTTTGTTATATTTGGATTTCATGTCAACTCACTTGAGTGCAAAATACTGGTTCTTCCCATAAACGAGGATGATGAAATTTTCCACCTTTCTGTTTGAATCCAGGATATTCTTGACATGTGACACAAGCTCTCCATCACGGACCAAAGGCTCCAGCATGTTCATCTCAAGAAGTTGCATCAATGACGGAGCCACTTCTCGACTGCAGTGACCCTGAATTTATGATAATTTGAATTCTTTACTGGTCAATAATGACACTAATTATTCTTACATTTTCGTCTGGTGTCAATTCTCTATGCCAAAGCACTGAAAAAGGAATAGCCCCGTGCTTCACCTCGCTTCGACACTGCTCGATTGGAGTGAAACTCAAAACCTGTTCCAAAGACGGAATTTGTACCAAGTCTCTGTCCACTTGAAGAATGATGTACTGCAAAGTGAGGAGAATTTTAACGATCGAATTTATATTTTGAACCATCTGATTAGTTTACCTTCAAACAGTTCTCTGGTCTTTTCCTCCTCATATCCTCCCTCTGCAGTCTTTTCGCCCTCTTTTCTGCTTCCATTGCTGCCTTCTCCTCTTCAGTGTACTTGCCCCGACGTTTCTGATACACAAAATTCATTCAATAATTTTGAAGTTTATCTTACTTGATTGTTACTTTTGGTGATTTGCTTGCCTTCGTTGCAGGTACCTGTGTAGTGGGCACAGTCAAAGACTGTCTAAAAATAAATAATATTTAAAATATAGAGTTATGTAACGCATGGCTGATTAGGATTTTTTGACCTATGATTGGGTTCATCATTGTCACTATCCGAAAGAGGATGATATTCTTTCACCGAGTTTTGAGACAGAGGCTGATTTTTAAAAGAATTTTCGTCCGAGGACGAGGAGACGTTGTTATCTTGCGGAAGAACTTCAAACCTCTTTTGGAAAAAATCATCATCTGAGTCCGACATTGAGTGAGCTGCATTGCTCCACAACATGTCTTTTTCCGTGTTTGTGTCTGCTTTTTCAAGGCACTGCTCTTTTTGGGGAGAGTATGATTTTGTGATGACATCTTCTGCAATTTAAATTAAGGAAGTTTACATAAATCGTTTCAGAAAAAAATCTTAAGTTTTTACTAACCATCGTCGTCTGACAGGATCACGACGTCTTGAAACATTATTTTCCTCCTTTGTGATGATTCTAAACAGCGCTATGTTTCTACATAAACAGTTCTCGCACTGATTTGTACATAACACAAGTTTATTTTGAAATTAAGATAAAAGAAATCGTTAACAAGGCTTAAAATCTGGATAGCCTTTGAGTTTCGAGAGATTTGACAAAACCATTCAAAAAAAATCTATCATAAATACATACATACATATATATAACAATGAAAACATTTCTTAAGAAACCAGCAACCCCTTTACTGCACCTTACCGCAAGCTTGTTTACATCCAAAAAGGGGCGTACCAAAGCAAGAGAGGCCCGCGAAAATGGGGTCATCGCTCGCTTGCAGTAATAGGATGACCATGACCATACTGTATAAGGCTCTATATAAGCTCTCTGGTCAAAATGGAAAAATTAAACCATTTAAAAATGAGAAAAAAGTAGCCCCGGCTACGCTTATATCCTTATTACAAATTTTAAGGTCGTCAATCTATATTCAATAGAGTAATACACCGATTTTTTATTTTGGTCATAAAACAACATGAGAATTATCGAATTCTTCCTGCTCGCAATTTTCATCTAGGTATAAATCAGAAAGTGTTCCAAAATTATTTCAGATCACGGAAATTCTCTAGTCTCTTCGTATCTTATCATTTCCTAAATATTCCTGTGTGCTGACAACTCGAGTTTAAATGTGATTTTAAAGTTATTCAACTAGATTAAATTAAAAATAATTAATCTTTTCCTTTATCTTTATTTTATAACTTTGTATCTTTATCCATTTTCCTCTAGTTTGTCATAAATTTTAATTGAAAAGTTTATTATGTCACTTTAACTATTTGGTCTGCAACCTGGAAGGTGGGTTGACAAGAAAAAAGAGGCGGTTAATAAAGTAGCACGTTTTTATTTTACATTTTTAATAATATAAAGCGCGCGCGCACAAATCTATGGACAGTAAAAATAATATGCGTGAATGTCAAGTGAGTTCATCTCTATGTGTGTGTTTGTGTGTACATCTACAGGATTGGGGAGTGACGCGATTGAATAATTATCTCAAAGTTGTAAAATGTATGTAGTACATTTAAGCTATTCTCAATTGGTCAAAATAAGGCATTGGTTGTGTTTATCCGATTTTTGCCCTTCCTCTGCGCGGCGGCTGTACACAATAATGATGTAATTGTTTCCAACACAGTATCTAAATTAATTAATGAGGTAGATCAACAATCACTTGAAGTTAGTTTCGCATTTTCATCTACATTTGAACAGAAACAGTAGCATCGGTACAAAAATATATCAAATGACAAACAGATTACTGAACGAAACTGCAACATACTGTTCCGACGACAGCAAAGTTCTTCTTCAAATGATGAAAATTACATTGTGTGAATATTACTATGGACCATGCGAAATCCTACTTTCGGCCGCTCCCCTCCCCCCCTAATCTCACGATAAGGCAAGGGGATGGAAGAGCCGCAAATTAGCCAATTAAAACAGAAAAGAGAAGTGAATCAACAAATAATAAGAAGCAGTGTAAATATAATCCGTTTATTTCACGTGTAATCTATGTCCTATTGTATTTGATTTGCGGTTTTTGATTTTCTATGGATTGCAAACAATATTAGGCTATTGAACAATATGGATGGAGTATACATCTGGCTTTCGTTCGTTTGATTAGTTTGAAGTCTGCACAAAGTGTCATCAACTGGGGAGTGAGTGTGTTTTTACTTTACATCGTTGGTATTAAAAGCAGAGGTTTTTTAAATTGTATGTCGTGTGTTCACACTTCATGTGTTTCAGTCTTTGGAAAAATAACCCTCTTGAAAAAGCAACACGTTGCTCTGAAGTCTAAATATTGCACAGTTGGGATTTCTCAAATTTTACAAATTTGACATTCAAAATATTTCTGCGGAAACACAATGAGTCGATTTTATAATAAAGTCATTCATGTTCAGGTGCAACGTCAAGAAAGCATCAAACATGAGTGGTGCACTTTTTAAAAATTTTATGCATTAGACGCAAGTCATAAATTGTCTCTCTCTCTCTCGTGAGCGTTGACTCTCAAATAATGCAAATCGCGCGCGGTTGAGAACGCAAACCTCTAGTTCGACTTAATAGTTGCAAAAAATGTGACCGCCCTCGCGGAAAACGCGTGTGAATGTGGATTTCTTTTTTCTTGCTCGTTCTAACATTCCAAGGCACAGTTAAAAACTACAGCACAACAAATTTCGCTTTCAACAAAATCTTCACATGGCATAACACTAACACAGTTCAACTCTTTCCTCTCTATTTTCCAAAACGGGTGTGTAACAAAAGCGGCAATTCCTTCAATGCGTGTGCGAGTTGTGATTCTAGCCGAGAATCCTCGTCCCCGCGCTTCTTAACTCCATTTCTCTCCGATTCCTGACATGAAGCAGTTATGCCACCCGCCCGATCACAGGCGCACCAAATCTGTACCCTTGGGGCACTGCGAGTCAGCAGTTTGTTAGCACATCTGAGAGGCATTTAATAGTTGATACATTTATATATGCAAATGTGATTATTATATTTTTTTGTCAATTTTCCTCATCCACCATTTGCAAACTGTGCCTGTGTAAAAGTAGCTTAACACTCCGCCAAATATAATGTGTCGTCTCTTTTTTATTTTACCGATAATTCATGTGTGGTCTTCCTTCATTGCATGTATTTGTGTTCGTGTGTGAGTGTAGTGATTCTTCTAAGGCATATTCTTTTTTCCCAATTTACATTTTTAACAATTTGATGTCATATCATTCTCGCGCGTGTAACACCACTAGATGTAGTTCAGTCTTTAGATCTAAATATAATCATATGTATAGACATATTAAGAGAAAAATATTCCTATACAATCGAATAACGCGGTCGCCGACGCACCTTTATTCAACATGGTTTCGTTTAAGCCCAACTAAAGCAAAACGCAAAACCAGTATTTTGTATAGTATTATCTGTCTCAAAAAGAAAGATGGATTTTCCAGTTTCGTGCCCTCGAGAAAAGCGCTACTAAAATATCTGTACGAACACATTTTTAATTAATTAATTTCTGCTTCAACAAGGAAAACAAGTCATTTGCTTTGAAGTAGAAAATGTGTCTTCTCCTTTTACAAAATCTTGAGTTGATCTCTGGCAGTGATAATTACTTGATATAGTATCATTTAAGCTTTCATTGACTAGCGCGCGTGTACTCGTCTCAAGCGGGGCTGTTTTGATTAAATTTTCAGTCAGCAGCGGCCGCCTTGCCTTCAAGTTGCGTACACACAGTCCCTCAAACTGGATCAGTCAATAAAAAGCAGCAATTCGCTCCTCGATTAAAGGCAAAATGAATGAACGAACGAACAAACTATAGATAAGAAAGTGATCATTCATTGCAACTGAGCAAATTGCAAACACAAATGGCGAATAAACTGTAAAATCCAACTTTAGATATTATTAATAATAGCATAGTAATTATAACCGTTATTATCGATAAAAACAGTACGAAAAAGTTAATTGAAAGTCCGGATAATATAATGCGTGTATGTGTGTTATACTTCTAAAAACTATTGAAACAATTACAAGCCCCCCCAGTATGTTTTAGGTTGTGTGTTACATAAATATTTATAAGTAATCATTGTGTCAATGCATTTGTTAGTGCGTCCATAGTCTAGTTTTTGCATCAAATACCGTCGCACTTCCCAAGCATCTCCTCTATCCACAAGCTATATACATCCTTTCCGTTCAAATCTCCCTAACCGGGCCAAATGTTGCATTTCATAATAATTGCCTCTCTAAAGGTTTAAACTTTGTGAGTCTGTGTGTCGTCGCGAGTAAGTGTGTGTGTGTGTGTGTGTGTGTGTGTGTAATGTGTTTCTGTGATTTCTCAGTCTATTAACGTTCAAGCTCCCAAAACAACTAACAGTGTGTGAATTAGAAATTGAAGGGGTAAAGTAGTAATGTTATAATGAAAGAGTGATTCTCAGTCTTATGGTTGTTTGTGCCTCCCGACTGACCGGAAGGAAAAAATAAGGAAATCATATAGCATTGCATATTTTAAAAGTCTTTTTCAATCACTGATGGAGCTTCTAAGTTCACTTTGATAAACTGGTCCCTGTGTGTAGACAATCTGCAAAAACGGCGTGATTGTTTTGTTGCCCTCTTATTTTATTTTTAATTCTTTTTGGATATCGCGAGCTACAATGAAAAAAGGCTTTGCAGAGTGTCCTCGACCACGGCAAAACTCTGTGTACGTGTAAGATGTTGCGAACAATGCAGCAGAGACCTGGCTTGAGAGACATCATTGTTGAAATCAATTATCGTTTAATTCTACTCAGACCACCGGCGAAAACAAAACGATAAAATATGTATGCGCGTTTCTATCAACAATATGTGTTAAAATTGGTCACCATTCGAATAATTGTGTTCTCCAGCAACGATCGGCATTGGACTTGAAGAGATGGCTTCTGCTGATATAAAATTGATTTGTTTGGTTAAAAACGCCTGCCTACCTCGAAGGGAAAGCCTAACGTTACTAGTTGGCTGCTGTCAGCCAAAGTCCGATAATAAATTATGTCCGTGAAGCTCTCTCTGGCCGTCCAATGCGTGGTTTTGCTCTTAAAAGTCGTAACAAACGAACCGAATAATGTATATATGTGTATGAGTCAATAGAAAAATCATGTGGCAAGCAGTCTTAGGCAACAAGGAGGGAATGGTAGTCGACAAACTAGCGCGTGGACAGTGGTTCAGTCGTGCTCGGCGTCACCACCGCCGACCGTCGTGGTCCGGACCGGCGAGGCATCCTCGAGGGTGTTGCTGTCCTTGAGGGACACTATGTGCGGGTGCAGGGGGGTGATGGGCACAGCCACCGGGGTCGTGGGGACTGGCAGTGGTGACGACTTGCGAGTGCCGGACACAGAGAGATCTTCCACCTCGTCAGGGCTGTGGTTACCGCCGCTGCTGCCCGTCGGACTGGGGCTGCTGCTTGAGCGGAAGTTGATACCGGGGTTGGGGCCGCTCATGAAGTGCGCTGGCATGCTAACCGGGCTTGGACTCCGGCTCGGACGCAAATTCACGCTAGCGCCGGTGTCGTCTGATTTTTCCAACATCGTGTCCGACGACACTTGCTCCTCAGCGTCAGACTGGTTGCAGAAATTGGTGCTGCTTGAGTGGTTCAGGTTCTCCTGGCTGGCGCTCAGCGCGCCAGCGCTGTACTGGAAGCTGCCCCGCTTGAATGGTCTGCTAGTCGTTATGCCAAGTTTCTTCACTTTATCGTAAAGTGTGCGCGATGGCACACCGTACTTGCGAGCCGCCTGTAACGCGCTCATGCCGCCGCGCACCGCATCGATCGCGGACATGATGTCAGCTCTTGTGTACTGCTTGTAACGCTTCCATTCTGGCTTTGTAGCTGGTACGTAGGCCGCGATTCCAGCTGTAAATGGAAAAAGTCAGAGATATACCAAACCAAAATTTTAAAAACTTGGGCGTTTTTCTTTAACTGTCCTAATGCAAGTCTACTTTTATGGCTGAACATTTTTTTCAGTTATGACAAAGGGCGATTTTTCCATTGAAATTGTATGGCCATATATGAACTTACAAGTGAGCAGGTCAATTCCCAAAAAAAGTATCGCTTAGCTCCTAAATATTGATGAATTTGTCTATCAAACCTTGTTGAAACTAATTATTTGCACTTTGAATGCGATTACTTTGGTTTAAAAAATTAAAGACTAACATATTCACTATTTATTTACAAAATAACGCCAAATTTTCCCTTACGAGTAAGAATAGTCTCCAGTAAAAATATTAGTTGTCTTACATTTAACGTCTCCTGAGTATGTGGGGTGTGTAGATCCAGGCATCATCATTTTACCAGTCTATAAAATCATAACGACTTACATCAGTATCATTTCAAAGAATGGACACAGAAAACTTACAGCCTCATTAACCTCATCATCAACATTCATTTCAGAGTACGAGTGATGGTCGTCATCAGCAGCTTCTCCCTTATAGCTCTGCAAAAAATGCAATAGCATCTAGAGTGACTGGTATTAGTAACTTGAATAAAAACAAATATAAATAAATCTTAGAAGTTGGGACAAAAAAAAGGCACAAGAAATTGAAGATTTTTATGAGCAATTGAATTACTTCCGAAATTACTAAAGATTAATGATTAGTTTTCACAGTGGAAAGTAATATTTTATGAATTTGCTGTTGATCAAGTTGATTTGTTATATTACAAAATTATTGTTATTGGGAATTACACCCAAATTCTAGTATCTAGAGATTTTTATTATTGTTTTACAATACTAAGATATTCAAAATTTGCCAGTAAAAAAGGTATCTTGGAGGTAAAAAAAAAAGAAATAGCTTACCCTGCTATGCGCAGATCCGTTGGATTGGACTCTTTCCGGATGGCACACTAGAGAAACAGGTTGCTGAGAGGAGTCCGCTGCAGGCGACTGGCTGCTGCCAGGCGGCGAAGTTGAACTCAAGTTTCCTGCGGTTTGCGAGGGCAAATTTTGTCCAAGGACGTTGCGGAGAATGGGCGTGTCTCGACTGCTGATGACGCTGCTGTGCAACTTCTTGCGCTTCAGAGGCGAATCATAGCTGGTGCTGGTGTTGTGAGGGTGTCCAGCCATCGGGGGCATGCCCTGTGGGAGGTGGGGCATTGGCCACATGGGCATGCCAATACGCGCGCGGTCCGCGGCCATGGCGGCAGCAGAACTGCTCAGAATCGACTTGGAGTACATGTTGGAGTACTTGTTCAATTGGTTCAGAAGATTCGAATGCGGTGGTGATAAACTCGGATGCACCGAATTGACCGACGTGGTGATAGTTGGTGGCGACTGTGGCGAAGCCAGCCCACCATTGCTCGACAAACCATGGGGACCCTCCTCGACCAGACCTTTGATCTGAGGAATATAATGATTTCCAGTCAATAAACAGGTTTATAAAACAGGGTAGTTTTTCAACAAATGTTACATTAAACTAAATTTTAAAGAAAAATGTCAAATTAAAATCACAGGTTTTTATTACAGACAAGATTCAAACATGAGGATTTTTTAAAACTGAAAATTAAGAACGCAAAAAGTTAAAAATATTTCAAACACGTCTATGCGAATTTCCCTCTTAGATTTGAACCCAGTGGACCCACCTTAAGGACCTCGGCAGTCTTGAGAAGGCTGGCAAGCTGCTCTTGGCCCACATTGACCTCGCCCCGGTACATGTAATCCATGAGGGCCCTCATGTCGGCATACAGGATGTCCTTGAGGACAATAACCGGGTGTCCATCGTTGATGTCTCGGAGCATGGCGAGGAAGTAGGTGCTGCACGCGGCGAGCACCACCCTGTGGCACTTGATTATTTGGCCTTCGCAGGCCAGGCTGCAGTCGGCGAACAACTCCGACTCGTACAGGTTCCCAAATATATTCATCATATTGTTGTAGTGGTTGTTCCACCGCAAACAATATTGCTGTGACGCGCTCCCCATCTCGCCGCCGCCTTCTTCGCCGCACAAACGTATCTGAAACAGTTGGCACAAATTAAGTCACTTCCTTCAATTCTTTGAAGCGCATTGCATGAGATAGAATCATTCGATTCGCACACAAGGAAATGATTTTACCAATAACAATTTTTATCGCAGTGTTGCAAAAATTTGGTATTACAGAAAACAGCAGTGGCAATCGTCGCAGATATGTAAGTTTTCTATATCGACTCTATGAGCTAAAGATCAATAAGTCCGGATAGATTTGGCGAAATTTTATCTCTGCACGTGTGTTTCTATTGGTATATTTTTTTATCTATGTGGTGTGTGCATTACGAATTTTTGCGAGTTTCCCTAAAGAGATTACCTTCTTTGATATGCCGACAGCTGAATTTGTAGATTTTGCGCATTATTTGAAAACGCACCGCACGCTGCCGCCACGTGCGACCGCGACAGCTGCTTTGTGTTTACAAACGAGATTCGCCAAAGAAGGCATTTTCACGAAACCGGTTTGCAGCTATTTTAGTATTCAGCTATTCAGACGAATTCGTCAATTGGCGCCACGTGGTTTAGCATTTAAAGAATTTTACGATCGGACGCATCCCTATGCCTACAAAAATTATTTGAAAACTTGTCTTGCTATGCTTGTTGCTTAGCAGCACATTTGAGAGATTTTGCGGTTAAACGGGATTTTTCATGGAATTCGCCATCCCACCGAGGATGAAAAAAATTCGATGTTCAGCAACTTTCCCCAGTAACTTCCAACAATGAAACACAAATTTTAGCGTTGCAAAAATAGCTAAACAACTGACGCAAAAATAAAAACCTAACCCTTAATGGAAGGTAACTAATTCAACAGCAAGCTGAAAACTCTTGGCCGTGTATTTTTACTTAAATAGCATTCCGGACTGACGAAGGAGAAATTTGTTATCCCCCTTGGAAGAATATGACGCCTTGCAAGTTACAAAACCCATCAAGAGATTTTTACGCCTGATGTCATGTGGTCACCATTGAACTAATAAAGTCGTACGCCGCGCAGGTAAGGTGAGCGAGGGCCACAGGTAGCGAAGTTGCTCCACACTGCGGATGAACTCGTCTACCCTGTCAGCCCACGTGTTGCAATTTGTTCGAGGAAAATAGTGAAACCCCTGCAGCTTCGTGGGACATGGGAAGGTGGAGTGCGGGGCAAAAATAAAATCTTTAGCTCTTTTACCCTATTGTTACTAACGTGGAATTTTCCTTACCACCCCTTTTCTGTTGTTAATATTTTCACCTACCGTGAGGAATCCCTAAAAAGTATTGAGGGGAAGAAAATGTTTCCACATCTGTGCTACACCTTGCCAACTCTCAGACCGAGTTGAGCGTAAAAAGCGCACATTCTTTCGATTGTCCCAGAGATTGAATATAATGAAAATATCATGGTGACAAAACGAAAATCAATGTTTGAGGACCGATGTATGTTGATAATATCGTCAACAGTAAAAGCTGTAAATTTAAGTTGCGAAAAACATTGGGACAACTACTTGATGTCATTCTATTTCTCAATTTCCCTTTGTACGGAAACAAACATTTCACACAAAACTCAATAATTTAAAATGGCGCTGGCTAAATTATCAATTTCCGTAAAAAAAACGAAGCGCATTCCTATTTCCACACATTTAGATTGTGAAATGGTTCGTGAATTTTACATGTTCATGCTCATTGTAAGTTATAAATATGTGTAAATAGATGTCTCAAAAATATTGTTTGCAGAAGCTACTTAAAAGTAATGGCCCTACACGGGCTATGGATTCAGGGGATTAAAAATAAAGTGTCGAAATTGTCCCGTTGCAACACTTAGTTTTTGGCAGTGGTGTCACCACAGTGTGTCGTAAGAACATGGAGGGCTAGAATAGCAATTTATTTTTCAGGTAGCCATGTTCTTTACATTGAAGCTATACGTACGCGAACCAAGAATTTTTTAAAAAATGACGAAGCTGAGAGCATATTTTTAAATTTAATTAAAGTATAGTTTGACTGGCGCTGGTCTAATTAAGGTAATTAAGCTTTAATCAGATCAATTAGAGCTCACAGATGCCAAAGTTCAATCAGGTATTTCTGAACACGTGGATTCCCGGATTGAACGTCCGAGAACTTTTAGAAATCAACACATTTAATCATACCGAATCAGTGGCGAAATAATTTTGCAAACCGAAAATTCGCAATTGAAAAATATTAAAAAAATTTATTGAGCGAATAATCGAATGGCATAATTTTGGTAGCAAGATCGAAATTGATGATGGCGTGCATGATTCAGCAACGTGGTTGCGGTCAGGCGCGCGGGATACGGAAATGCGATTTCGCTTGAGAGGGAGAGCGCATTCTCCGGGGGCGAATCTAAGGGGGCATGCGGGTGGCGAAAAAGCGAAGCAGCGGCCGCAGATCGATCGATTTTCCGGCGCATTTTCGCGAAGAAGGCAGGCAGAAAAGATCGGTTGCATCGTGCAGGCGGCAGGGCCGCGAACGCGAACGAAACGATCGCGAACGACGCCATGATGTCGATGGGGGTGCGTTTCGCCATGATGCGTATGGCCTTCAACGAACGCAAAAAATGCATTCCCTAAATAATGCCGAATTCTTTTCGAGAAAAATGGCACAAAATTCCGTTGACTCGATCGCGTCCCTACATCCTATCATGCAAAGCCGTGGCCACTTCCGGTCAGCCACCCTGAGCCGAGTAAGGTGGCGAAACAGGTTCAAAAACAAAAAGTCATGTGACTATTCACAAACCTCCTCTGTTCCCTTGTAGCTGAGCCTGATTTTCTTGCCATTGGAGGTGGTGTAAATGAGCGATAGGTCCTTCAGTTCCGCTTCACTACCCATGATTCAAATGGAAATAAACAGCGAAATGAAAAAAATATTGGCTCGCATCAATCGGCACAACCTTTGCGAATGTAGCCTCGAACTATAATGAAATGATTGTTCCGTCCTCAGTGGAGAGTTGGCTTGCCAATGCCTCCCCCATCCCCATAGATCAGTGTTTTGCCCAAGAGGAGGCGCGGCGATCGATGGAACGGATAGAAGTGCATTCAAGGTCGCGGGGGGTGTGTATGCACACGATGCACTGCGATACACAGGGCCATCTATGTGCGGGCCTGCGTTCGTTCCGCGAGGGTGGGGTGGCTTTCGTTTGCATTCAACACCGTCGCCGAGCCATGCGCGTTGCGCTTTTTGCCGGCGGCAAATTGGGAAGCCCGAGTGGAAACACGGAAAAGAGCAGATTATTTGTCGAATGATAAGGAAGCGACAGTATTTTTATTTTCAGCACAAATAAAAAATAGAATCCTCGGTGCAAGTTGTTGTTTTTCCATATTTCTTGAAATATAATCCTATAAATTGTTAAGATTAATTAGAAAGGTTGCTGAGTATGTGATATGCACTCAAGTAGGAATAAGTCCAATTTTGTAAAAGCCTGGAAAATCCCTGTTGCCAATGCATTAGGATTCAGTTGAAGCCAAAATTGAGAAACTAAATTTATTAAGAAAAGTAGCTGCAAATATGCTTTTCAAACGGGGAGGACTGCTTCCTTATTTGAATTGAAATCAGCCAAGAAAGTGTGGCCAAGCGCTGTAAAATATGTGTCCCATTTTGATTTTTCCAAATTGAGAAACAAATTGTCAATGAATTTCTTATTGCATCACACAATTAAAATAATTTTCAATAGTCACCCTGTGTTGAACCACTTTAAAATCGAAGACTGCAAAAATTCTACTTCTTCGAGGAGAAGTTTGATATTTATGAATTCTGCGTTCTTATTTTGTTATTGAATAAGACCAAAAATTTACTATCAGCTTTGTCAAAAATACTTATCAAACACGACTAATTCATCATAAACAATAGATTTTTTGTGCGAAGAATATTTCCAGAAATTGCTTGGCATGATGTAAAAACATTTGTACTGTTTTTTTTCTTCAATAACACCATAACAAGCGAACTAAATTACAATAGGATTTCAAGTCACGTTCATTAGAACTGAGTTTGCTTAAATTTAATTATGAGCTGTTGTTTACCATTCCTCCACTTAAATTATAAGTCGAGACTACCCAATATTCCCTAATTAGCTTTGCAAGAAATACAAGGAAAGCAAAATATTGTGCTATTTAAATAATTTTAGATGTTTCTTAACATTGGATGATAAAGTAAAAAAGAAATTCCTTAAAACCATTCCTCTCATGTTACTTTATCATTTCAATGCAGAACGAACAATGTTGTGTACATTGTCATATAACTAGGGCTAGGTGATATTCAGACGTTTAGGAATCATTATCACATCCCATAAACTGATAATGTTTATATTTCAGCATGACAAATCTAGGAATTTTTTGTCAAGACTATCAAGGCTTATGCCTATAACGAATCCATGATACTTAAATTGGATCAAAACTAATTTGGGAGTGAGATGGCAGATTTTGCCATTTTTTCTCAAGCAGAAAATTTGTTGAGAAAAATATTTAATTAAGCTGCCATTTATTCTGGAAATTATGACTCTTACTCTTGCTGTTCGATTTAATTTCATTTATGCCACCTTTCTCTCCAAAAATCATTCCTGCCCCTCCCAGTTTCAAAACCATGCATCAATAACGAGCTAGCTCAAACAAGGAATAACACCGAATTTGGGTAGTTTCAGCAGTCTTGCTCAATTTCACTTTTAAACTTTTGGTAACATTCGATGGTTGATAAGAAGTGTGCTCTGTGTTACGTATCTACATAAGATACATTCCAGACGGGTAGACACGCGTTATTGTATGCGAGATGAATGTGTGTGTACTCTACTCATTGTAAGTCTGGTTGCTAAGTTTAAGCTCAGCTGCGATTAACGGCTTGAGTGAATAACAAACAGTCGAAAGTAATATCCCAATAATCACTCAATAAATTAATGGCTCAGTGGAAAAATACGAAAATTAAGTGCTTTCACAAAATAGGGCGCAACTTCCGAAAACAAATGTTTTGACCAAGAATAAAATATTCTTGAGCCATTTAAAATTTGTAATCTGAGTGCGCGTGAGTGACCACAATATGGTATATTTGCGGCCAAAAATATGTAAATATATGTAGCTGAATAAAAGTGCAAGTTTGCAGAAAAAGACCAAAAGCTGTCGCGGTTTCGAGGGGCGAAAAAGCAGGCACCGCCCATCCCTTGCCATGTTAGCAAGCTGGCGAGGGGGAAAGTAAGAAATTGCGAAAGGCAGGCGCTGTTCGATGCACTGCGAGGGTTCCGAAATTGCACTCTCGCCAGCGGTAGCGCTCGCCAGGCACCAATGGCCAATGCACTTTTATACGCTGACACGCGTCGCACCGCGGAAACTGCCGACCTCAATTACTGCCGATTCCCGAAAAGAGTCGGAGAAAAAAGAAAATTGGTGGCCGACTCACCTAGTCTCCCTTGCCGAAGCAAATTTCCCGAAAAGCTAGCGGCGGCTACTGCCGGATTCGTAATCGTCGGCCGACCTTCTCTTATTTTGTCTCACTAACAACTGAGTGTCTGGTCTGGCGTAGTTTTTTGGCCCTCAATTTTAAGCTCCCCCTCTCTCCTGCCGCCGAACCGAGTGCATTGCATTTCGTCTTTCGCCCGTGCGTGTGCTGTGGCTGCAGCGCTGCCCTTCCAAAACTTGGATGGGCCTGAGTGTGCGTAGTGCAACTGCAAACCATGCACTCCGGTTGGCGGCTCGCCTATATACCCGCCGCCGCCGCCGTTATGTACTAAGTACATGAGGGCCCGCCTGCCTTTCCGCCAAAGACAAAAGGGCTGCTATTTGGATAGACGGATGCGTGCAGCGCGGATAAAAAACCCACTCGGTGCGAGTGCATGCGCCTGCCTGCAATGCCTGCATTCGCCCTCCGTGTGCGTGAGTGCAGCCAGCTCGCCAAAAGTGGCAGAAAAAATTAACGCACGCAGGGGTAAAGGGGTGGCATGGCAAGGCAGGCCCCGAGTGAGTGTTCGCTGCGCGCTCGCTGATTAATTTGGAAAAACGCATTGTTCGATTTTTCGATTGCCGGTCCCCCAGCTCTCGCTCCGTTTTCTCGCACTCATTGCTTCCAATCTGCATTTTTTCCCCGAGCTTTGTTTGCCATTGAACGCCGTGCTGCCTGAATTCGGATGCGTATTGTTGCTTGGGGGTTGATTAGCACTGAAGAATTTTTCGGTCTTCTTGAATAACGGCATCCTGTTCATTCAAACGTGAATGGGTACTCTTCATTGTAGTAATTCGACTTTTATTCAGGTCTCGTGGTTTAGTAATTAAGATCAAGACCAAGATCAGGACCGAGATCAGGACTGAAATTACATAAATAATCAAAAATCAAAAATACAATAAATGATCATAACAATAAAAACATCACATTCAAATACAAATAATTATTACAGCTTACCCCGTAGTGCGGGTCTTATTAATTCGAGATCAAAGTTTCTAGAACATCCTCGCACGAAAACTCATCCTAGCCGGAGAGAGAATATTGTGTTGCGACTGCTGTCGTGCGAGGCTTAAGGTGCAGTGGGGGAGAAAGTGCAGTAAGGGTGCTTTGATTGTTGCACACCTTTGTACTGCCACCTGGCGATACAGGTTAAATGCAAAGTAGTAGGACAGTAGTGGCGAGAAGGCGCCACACGGCAAAATCTGATATTGAACAGTTGCTTGGTCCTAATTACATTATGTATTGTACACATTGTAAATAATATTATTCAAATTGCAATTTTTTTAATTTAATGGTAACAAAGCAGGTTAATTTTAATTGGTGTCCTGTCTCAATCCTACTTAAAATATTTGTGCAGCGCTCGGCCGCATTTTTCCGATTTTTGATAACATCCATCCAACTGTGAATGCTCAATGACGGAGGAAATCCTTGTTTTGTAATAAAAAATTAAGATTTCCAGTATCGAGGAGGTGTTTTTGTCATTTCACAGCCATTCCTTTCTTTGACATGTAGTTTTACCTGGGTATAAATTTTCATTTTAAATCAAACATGAGGATTTACTTATGCAATGGCAACAGAAATATTTTTGTATACAACATACTCGTTACAAGTTAAAGCGACAAATCGTTTGTGACTGTAAAATTTGTAAGTATATCGAGTTAGAAAGGCTTTTCACGACGGAAATGTTGGAAAATGTTCTCCAGACCAATGTGTATCCTAATTAAGTCTGATTAAAATGCAAAGAGATAGTCAACACTTAACCGTGCCCAGACAATGGAGAAAAAAATTAATCAACGCAAATCTGTGCGCAGCGAGAGACAGTCACCATAATTGCTAACTGTACTTAATAGCGAGCAACACGACTCGTTTTTAATCGGAATGCAAATTTCGTTTTCCACGAAAAAATGCGCTGATTTCCGTTCGTCTGGCTGCGCGGCGCGCGAAGGCCTCAATTTTTTGCCTTTTCGCAAACCGCACCTTTGCCGCATTACAAATTAGTGCCGGCCGGCGTGGTGGAAGGAGCGAAAGAAAGAAGTCGGCGCCGCGCGATTCGCGTGCGGCTGCCGGATAGAAGGAAACGCTGCTTGCGAATTCTGGCTGGCCGAAATTTTCGCTCGTTTTCCTGGAATGAGCGACTGGAAATAACGCTGGCGGAGTAGCAGGGGCGACCGGCTGCTGGCGAAAAGCAGGGGCAAGGTTGACGCACGGACGCGCATGTCCCTAATGGCACATACAAAGTGTATAGGAAAGAGCGGCAGATTCGCAGATCGTGATTCACGCGAGGAAAACGCCACTAAAATTGCACAAGTCACGCTCACTGGCCGATCGGGCCTCTGCTCGCACCGGGGACGTGAAAAACAGCACTCGCGAAAAATTTCAATTCGAATGTCTTACGGGGAAACACAGGTGGCTCGCCTTTATGGCAAGGAAACGGAATCAGGTTCAATCACGCTGCAGCGCAGGCGGTGTAGGTTCTAAATAGAATTTATATCGCGGGAGATAATTTCTTTTTTGGAGCAGCGGTCGATGAACTGTTTTTCACAACCCTATAACTGGCGCACACACACACACATTTCGCTACACATTTATTATACATGTGTATATTTTTCAGCCAACGACATTCCTACTTAATGCGGGGGGAGAGAGTGTGTGTATGAATAATCAAGAATTTGAACTTAGCATGAGGCTGCTCTTGCCTTTTCCCCGAATTTCGCGCTGGCCAACATGCAATTTCTGCGCCGCGCGGCTTAGCTGCGTGAAATTCGATCCCATATCGCAGCCGAGTGTATAATAAAGTTCGTTATTATTTCTGCTGCCGCTGGAACGATTTTCCGCGCGCAGGAAACCTATTTCGCAAATTGATATCGCGTGAAAATTTGTAATGCAAAAGCGAGTGGTGCGTGCCGTGTGTGCCATTTTTTCTCCGCAGCTCCCTTTCCGCGAATGCATTAGAGGAAAAAAGCCGGCTTACATTAATATTCTCATGAAAAGGGCTAGGAGCCAGCTTTTTCTGATCGTGAGAAAATGCCATCACCGGCTTTTTTCTGATTGACTTTTGGCGAATGGCTTTTTGCGCAATCCATCAGCCAAAATTGAAATATTCACAGCTCAACACGCCATTTCTTAAATGCCACATTCAAATCCTTTATTAAAGTTTTCCAATCAATTTCAGATTTTAATCTTTTCCTTTCCACACCCATGGTATAATTGCTAATATTGCTTCCTGCTATGTATTTCAGTGTATTCTATTTTAACTCAAACACAGATGGTGTATAATTTCCAGCAAAAAAATGAGTAGCCCATTATTTCCCCTAAAGGTTCATCTCTGCTTCCGAGAAACGTGCGAAATCCAGCCCGATGAAAAAAAACCAGCACTAGCACCTGCCTGCAGGTAATTTTTATGTATTGGAAGGATCGACCAACGCATACAAAAAACGCTCTGAAATATTGCTGAAGAAGAGTGTCTTTACCAATATGAGTATCAACTCAAATGGAATAAATTGAACACTTTTCGAAAGCCACAAAATTATCGTGAGGAAAAAATAACACTTAAAAAGGAGCAATTTGTTAAAATATTTTATACAATCGACTGCTCTTAAAACGGACTGGTAGGTTTTTGTACTTGAGTAAAAAATGTGTCACACCACGCCAGCACACTTCCGGAGATAAAATTAACCACGTTTTTGCACGTGCAACAATTTTCCGCTGCCAAGGAGAAGGCTATAATTTCGCCCCTTCGCGTAAAAATAATAGCTAGGGCCGAGCTGCGGGGCTCGTAACAAATTTTCGGCACATTTTCCTTGTACCTTTCTTCTAACCGGCTAATGGCCTCTCGCGATTCTCCTTGCCGAAATTTCCTGTCTGGCTGGCTGTGGCCCACATGCCAATTTCGCGCCAGATAATAGCACAGCCGGCCTAAAGTCCCTATGGTGGTCGCTTCAGGTGCCCAAAAGCGAGACATTTCCGGTCGCAAAGTGCTCGGCCGTGCGCACGAAGGGAAAATGCGTTTCGCGCGACGTGTGACCACTGAAACGGTCGTTCAAACGGCTCGCGAATTTTATGCTGATTGCACGCGTGTGTGACTCGCCTGCGAAGCAAGTCGATGAGTTGTTCGCGCTGCTGGCCCCCGGAATTCGTAATTTGCGTCGCTCCGAAACGTAAAGGGGACAATGTGGAGGGCACGATTAAAATGCAAAGCTCCCTGAGTTGACACCTCCCACTTCTTCAAAGCTAATTGATCAGTTTTCCTGGTAACTTGAAAAGATGCCATTTCAAAACGGAAGCGCAATAATCTCCAATTTCAACGCCTATGATGCAACACGTAAAAAGGAATGCATTCATGCAAACAATAAGTCACATTTAAGTTAGAAAATATTTGAGCCTTTTAAATAAATTTCTTGTTCCGTGATTTCATCTCATTAAGCACACAAGAAACGCGTAACAACATTTCATTTACCTGCTGCGCAATTGTACAAAATTTTTAAAATAAAGGTGAAAATTCCCTTAACTTTGCATAAATAAGAGAGATATGAAAACAGGAATGTATTTAATTCTTTCACGGGAATTTTCTTTTGCGACAGTCATTTCCTGTGGTCAGAATTTTCAGCGATTGCGATTATTTTTAATTACTAGTGCGCCTGCTGAAAATATTGATAAAAAAATGCAAACAGGCTGGTGTGTTGGTGTGCAGCGAAATAACCCTTTATTAAAATGTCGCCGGGTGACTCTTTTAAAATCACCAATTGTACAAGGTTTTTATTTCCTTTGTTTTCCCTGTGCCCTTTTAACGTCAATGACACGTAATAGCGATAATGGTGCAAGCTTGGCTCTCCAGCGTATATCAAATGACAAAATTTTTTCGCGTCGTCATTGGAGCTGGACTGTGGGCCAAATTCGCGTCGTGGCGCCTACAGCCCACTTTTGACTGAACAGCTGTTGTCAATTGTATGGTATATATAGAGGAAAATAAGTGCGGCATAAACGCTTAAAGTGCAATGAATTAAAAATGATAGTTCATGCTTTGCTGCAAGCAGTGCGTCACGCGTGTGCGATAACAGCATGGGCTGCGCATAAAAGCGTAAATTTTTAAGAATTGTTCTGTGAATCGTCGGATCAAATAAAATTACCCAACTGACTCAACTTATTTACAGCACGAAAGAAAAATAAGCAAACTTTAAGAACTCGACAAATATTTTCACGACTAAAACATCAAGGAAATTATTTCTTAAAAGTAATATCGCAGTTAGTGTTTAAGCTGTAGCCTCGATTAACAAAAATTGGCGACTTACATGCGAATGCGAAAAACTCGTCAGCGTTTCGGCCGTCAAGAACTCTCGTGTGCGGCTAGCTCGGTCGTCGGCACTTCTCCTTGTGGGTCAGTCCTGTCAAAAACACTCGCACACTGCCAAACGTGCGCGCCTGGCAATTCGTCCGTGTCATGCGCACTTAATGTGCACAATATAAATTCACGCACCGCGCCACCACGACGTTCCTTTCCTTCTCGCCGCCCGCCGCCTCGCGTTTTTATCCTTCAATTCAAAAACGATTTTCCTCTCGGAACGAGCCGCTGCTAATTTCTTCCGACCGAGCCAGCTTAGTTGTGTTTGTTATTATTGAAGCCACAGTCACGTGGTTCGCGTTCAATTAGCATAAATGCAGTGCGGCGCGGCGATAAGTATGTTGTTCTGTGGCTTAATAAAGAGTTTAAGGTGCGCTTAACGCGTGCATGAGTTTTATGTGCTGTAACGCCGCGCCAAATTTGGCGTGAAATACACCAATTCACCGTGATAGCAGCAAAAAGCTGTTCACTCGTTAGGTGGCAATAATATCCCCGAGAAAACGCAGGAAAACAAACTCATAATAATTAGAGAATAATACTAGTTATGATAATTGCAATGGCATAAACTGTTTTCGCTGCAATTTCACACAAATTTTTAAAAACACCAAGAGATAATAATAAAAACGTAAAAAATAATGCTGTGTTGGCTAATAAATAAAGCCAACAACAAAATTTTGAACAAACGCCTGATTCGTCTTGTGAAACCAATTTTATCCGTGTGTTTTGACACAAGATCCACCTGAATAGTGGTGTCCAATAGCAAGAGACTTTTTGGGATGATGAAACGAAGAAGAAAGCACGCTGTTTTGAAGCAAATATACTATATTATCCAACCCTCAGACAGTCGAAAAACAATATTTTCACAAAGTCACAATTAAGGTGAAGCAATTTGGTGTTATTTTTACGAAAACCGACGTTTTTGCCGCCGCTGATGGGAAATTTTTAAGATGTCGCATACGTGTCAATAGACATTTGATGAACTTGCACTCTAAAGTTGACTCGAATTTCGAAATGGCAGGAAAAGGTGATAAGAGTTTTCGATCATTCTATTTTCTAACTGCAAATGTACTGAGTGTAATAAAACTAGATAAAAATAAATCAATCTTATTACAGAAGAAAATAAAAATAGTGTTATCAGAGAATAACATGAAATGGTTTCAAGTCTTTTTTCCTTGATCAAACAATAGGTAAATTGTTCGTGAAATCCGCGAAAATTACAGACGTAATGCTCAATTTCTCCTTCTATTCTTCTTGTGATTTGCTTTATTAAATTTTATATGTATGATGACTTTTTAGAAGAAATAAACTGGAAGGAAATCATTTTTTGTTGGTTTTCTCAATTTATGAAAGGCAAACTTCAAAGCTTCCGTTAGGCTACGCCGAATATCAAAGTAAATAACGAAAACACCAAGGGATAACACTGGTCGCAGCCATCAGAAAAACCGACGCGACCCAATTCTAAAGAGAGAGAATTCCTGCAGCAGCCTAGACGACCGGACCAAACCTGAGGACAAACTGGACGAGGACCCTGTAAGACGTAAGATCACCATCGCAGCGAGACGATGTAGCTTCCGTCCCCGATGTTGTCGATCGCACGCCTGGGCTTAAGCCGTACCACACTTCGGATGCTGCGCCCCGCTTCACCGAAGTCCCTGACGAACCCACTCGGACACGTCCTGAGTCTTTATTCCGTCCCATTCTCCGAGCCTCACCACTACACATATTCAGCCACGCAGCCCAGTCTACTACTTTCCGATGTCGTCCTATGTCCACAAGTCGCAGTCCACACACGCAGCCAACAACATCAACTTTAATAAAATTCATAATATAGGAAAATACTGCGCACCATAATTCTTTCCTATAGATTATTTAAATAATTTGGTCCACGAAACAATTCAAGCAAACTGTGAAGTTGCAAATAACTGCTGATAAATATCTTAACGAAAGAGTGTTTATTCAACCCGCATTTAGCTGTTCAAGAATTTGAGCTTGTCAAGGTGAACCGACCTTTTCACAGTGCGAATAGAGGGAATCGTGTGTACTTCATTCTTATTGGTATGGTGACAGTGAAGACGTATTTGTGGTTTGTAACAAAGCCTATTTGGAGAAAGACCAAGGTCCTACCGCGAACATTATCTGATTTTTACTAAGAATAAGCTAATCCCTAAAATTTAACAATATCATGTTATTATATTTTGTATTTTTCGAGTTGAAATTATGCTTTGATCCTGCAGAAAGCAGCATGTGCGCCGAAGATGTGACCATTCTTCAAAATAGATTCATCTCTGAGATTGGATTTGTAGAAAAAATAAGCCCACTTTCATACAATTTTCCATTTCAATTTTCGCGGAGAAACCTACTAACAATAAGCTGCTGTATGTGATGCTGGAACAACAAACCCTCAAAACTGTCAACGCTCAGGCCTTAAAACCTTGGGTATGGACGTGTGGTAAAAAATATATTCAATAGTTTTGCCTGTTCTCAATGCTTCAAATATCATTTTGATAATTATTAGTGCCCCTACTTCATCAAATAAAAATCAATATTGTTAAACGATTAGCTGACATCGAAATTTTCAAAGAATTTAAAAGAAACAATAGCAAATTCAATCATAATGCTTTGGAACATTCCAGATTATCTGAATGTTTAATTAAATTTGAATTAATTTTACGACCGTGAGATAAATCGTTCACTGTCAGATGAGCGTGAAATGGAAGTGGGCGGCATTTGAAATGGGCTTTAAGAGACCTTGTGTCCAGCCAAGAGTCGCGCGTGACATTATTATTTTTTAGCAGCATGCGTGCGAATGTGCAATGCATAAGCCAAATCATGCAAATACGCGATCACTTAATATTCTCTCGACTTTTCTTACATTTTATACGAATAATTTAATATATACACGGGGGTTGATATGCGATGGGCGAGGAGTTAAGTTAATTCCCGAATAAAAAGGTCAGTCGCCGAGCGCGCGCGGAGGGAGGCTCTATTAGATTGTGTCTTTTGCTTTGCTCTTCCGTGACCAGTCTCAAAAGTGGCAATGCTCGCTCATTGAGTATTCAGCAGTGCCAAGTCGACGTCGTCCGCCGCCCAGCGATAATTTAAAGCACCTCGCGCGCGCGTTATCTCGCCGAACGTTTAAGAACACCCGAATGATAATGAGAGAGCTGAGGAGCCGGCCCTTTGCATATTTTCAGGAATAGTAATTTTGGTATAAATCAGCATTTTCGAGCGAGACGAAATGAGCGATGAAGAAATAGCACTCTGCGCGCATATTTCATGCCGTGCGCACAAATTTGCATTTGATCTGATACCGTCGCAAAGCTAGGCGACCGCCAGCTGCTTCAACTATTCATATTTATTCACCAAAGCACACGCGTTTAGTTGAATTGTCAAGGATATAATACGCTTTAAAAACCGCAGTTTGCGAGCGAATTAGGAAATGTTCTGCAGAGGTCTTTCTTTAGGACAAATAGAGGGTAATTCAAGTTGTATTATTTGTGAGTAAATCCTACTGAAATTAAAATGCATTATTTGGAGAGGGATTCAAAGTTTCAAATTATTTGTGAATAATTTATGAAACGAGTATAGTACATTATAATTAAGATGCGTGAAACAAAGTCACACATTTCTGCTAGAGTTGAGAAAATCGCATAAAGTAACTTTTAATCAAAATTAAATCAAAACAATTTCTTATCGATTTTTGCATCAAGAAAAAATCAATCACCCTTTTGAATGTAAAATGCATGTCCTATCTACTTTATTGCCAATGTGCTCCAAATTTAATCGTGAATTCAAGCGACGCATGCTTCAACATTGAGGCACGTCAATTGGTTGTGTCCAAAATCGTGGAGCACGCGTCGCGGATCGATTCGCGCGCGCTGCGAGTCGTTAACTGGAGGTCGACGTTTTTTGGCAGCCAGTGCCGAACTGATAAAAATAAGGGGGGCTCTAATGCCACGTCGGCGGGGGTCGCGCGCGAGGGCTAATAGTTGCAAAGGCGCAGCTCTGCACGCGATTGCGCTGGCCGCCGCGATTTAATATTTATATATTATTAAAAGGAGTATCTCATGCGGCGCTAGAAGTTGCGATAACGCCACCGGGAATTATAATTCGGACGATTTATTCCGGAAAAGTGGATAAACGGAATAATGCATGGTGGCCAGCGGTGGGCGGGGGGCGTGGGGGTGGACGAGGGGCTGTTTGCACAAAAATCTTCATCAAGGGGTGAATAATAGAGTGGCTCCCAAAACCGTCGCGGTGCACGTCAATTATTTAAAGGAAATCTCTCTACTGAAAAAAGATTAGAGCTTCGGGGACGCTCCATTGTTGATGATTGCTGCACTTGGGAATTGAATGTGCACCTATTGCCAGGGGAAACTGCGAAACTGCGCACTTTTAATTGGGAATGATACTGCGCAACCCCGAAAAAACTACCTAATCCTTGAGGATTTAGTCAATGACAAAATATTTGCGAAAAGCATAGCTATAAAGTTAAAGGCGAGCACTTTCTCCATACTATAGAAGTCATTTTATTTATTTAATTACAACTAAGGATTTTCCACGTCTCTCAAGGCAAACGCTGTCAAGGGGAATCGAAATCTGCCAAGAAAAACGGACAAGCGTGTTGAGAAAGTTGTCAAAATTCGTAATTAACTGCATCCTCTTTTGACAATTACACAATTATTTAAAAAAGCAACTGAAGCAATCCACATTAATGACACGTTATTAAAATGTCAGCAGACAAGTTTGTATTCATGCGCACAGATTTCCATTCCTCTTTTTCGATTACATCAATGAAACTCCTTATTCCAGAGACCGAGTGATTCAGCGTTCTCTCAATTCTATTGCGACTTTGGATTCGACCGCTTTCGATTCTCGGAAGTCTTTTTATCGCCCGCCGACTCGATCCAATCGTATTTGCACTGTAAAATTTAATCGAGGTCGAGTGCCTTCTGTTGTTCGTTTTTATTTCTGAAAATTAACTCCTTCCTCGGCATGGGAGTAAAGGTGCCCAAATTTCCTCGCGTGTATAGGCAACTACTGATAAAAAGCACGCTGTGTTTATTCAGTGATAAAAATTGAAAAAAGCCAAACGGGTCACCTTTGTTTATAACGCGCTATCAAACTTTCTGCAATGGCAATCTCGTGCGTTACCAAAGGTGTAAAAACTTTGCTTCCTACACTTGAAACACGACAGGATTTGTGCAGGAAAATAAATATATGGACTTTTCCAAATAAATAATAAAACGCGGCCAGTTGGGGAAAAGCGATCAGGCCATCAGTAGTTGCCAACAAGTGCTCGCGAGCAAAAAGGAGATCGCGCACTGCACTCTGCACTGCACTGCACTTGCATACAAACACGTACCCCCCTTATGTACTTGTGTGCACGTACATATGGTGTGCGAGTACATATATGTGTGTACGGAATTGAGCACGAAGCGAAAAGCGTGCATGCTTGCATGGTGCAGCGCGGCGGCGGCGGGCGACAGTGCTGCACTCTCGCAAAAAGGATGTGTTAAATCAGCCAACTAGTAGGTTGAGTGCATTTATCGCGCGGGGCAGGTCGTTGGCATAAATTTTAATTGCATCTTGCAGCCAGAGAGTATTGTGAAAGCAGAACACAGTGGCGGCAACTGTTATAGCGAACGAGCCGCCGCCGGTGGAAGGGGTTTGCTGCGCTTGTCGATTCTTGACCTACGCCACCAGCAGTTGCAGTGTCTGATTTTACACACGGCAAAATAATGCGGCAGCAGAATCCGCGACCGAGACGGCAAAGGAAAAATTAAATGAGAACGTGTGGCCCAGACTGAGTCTCCGGAGCCACGATGACTTGCATAAATGCAAATTCGAACGATCGGCCTGTGGAGATTAGACAAATTTGTGAACGAACGTCATCTAGGACCGATTTTGGTCTCGCAGGGCTGTAGGCAGCCTTGCAAGTGGCTGGTGATAGTGGGTTCAGAGACCTCTCCACCGAGAAGGCCAGTCTTATCGCGTATTACGCCCTCAAGGCTGGCGGAAAGCCTCGGAGGGCGCCCCCAGCCGTTCGAGAGATGCGAAGAGAAAGAAGAGAGAGAGAGAGCGCGGACTCACCAGTGAAAGGTCACTCATGTTCGAAGCTGAAGGGTGGTAGCAAAGTCCAGGGGTCAGTGGGGGTGAGAGGGAGGCTACCGCATGCGTTCGACACGGGGCTGGCCCAGCGAGCGACACGGCGACGATCTCTTCTCTACACCACTGCTGCGACGAGACAAGACGCGAGAGCGACGGTGGACGGACCGATCGGCGAGCTAGCGAATTATGTAAAGTCGCGTTGGCAAATAATCGGCGAGCGAGAGCGCGATTAAGCAGGCGGGCCGCAGCCGTTGCTCCCACTTTACCCCCTTGCACCCCACCCCAGGCGCGCGGCGATTGAGAGGCAGCGAGAGAGGCAGTTCGCCAAAACGTCCTTGACTATGTGTGTGTGTGTGTGTGTGTGTGTACGAAAAGAAAAACTGCTAATGGCGGCTGCAGCAGCAGCTTCGGCGGCGCTGGTGGAGAAAAGAGTCTCCGCGGGGCCGTGCAGTTATTCGCGCGCGCGGGGATAATGTATAATGTGGTGTGCTATAAGCAGGCGAGCCGAAGCCAGCCAGCCAGCGCCGACCTACGATAACGAAGCGTTGCTTGTGAACCGCGAGGGAAGGGGCTCCCCGCTCGTCATGCTGAAATGACGTCACTAGCAAGTTGCAAGCGCTGAAATCTGCCAACCAGCCAGCAGGATCACACACTCCTCGCGGCTCTCTCGTTCGCTCTCTGCTGGCTGCTGACCTTGGCGTCGTCGCCGCCGCCGCCGCTCGGCACCCGCCGCAGCTGAATTCGCAATCTGGTCTGCCCAGGACCCCGGGAAACCATCGTTGCCCCCAAGTGTGATTCGGAATGCTGCAACTCTTCCCCCATCCTCGCAACAAATGAGCACCAACGGCACTGCTTGCATTGCACCCTCTCGACCTGATGAATGCGCACCTCAAGGAAATGATAATTCTGTGCTAAAAATTAAACATCAATAAAAAAAGAGTCGTGAAGCCAAAAAGCACATTTTCTAATGCTCAATATGAGATTTTGCAAATTTCAATTTTTGCAAAATTTTGGCAAATTAGTCTCTAACCATCGCCGTATTTCCCGCAACGAATTCAGAGAAGGCATGTTATCCTCCATACCAGTTGTTATTTCTTCGTCTGGCGCATTTCCCTCTTTTTGCAAATTTTGCGGCGCAAGTTGGCGACCCATGCAGACCATCCGATACGCATCTCTGATGTCTCTGCTTATATTCATATTCCCCTCCGTGGCTGCCGCCGCCGCTGGGACAGCCACTTGGCAGACTTCCTGATTGTCAATTTGCCAGCCCACCATCAGCTTGTCTCTCTCTCTCTCATTTTTCGCACCACCCGACGGAGGGGTGGCAGGCAGGCGGGCGGGCGCACTGAGAGGGACCGGTTTGCGATGTTCGCAAACTAAGCGCGCAAAAAGTCGGCTTTTTATCGAGTGCGCCTCGTCTCCTCTGCCGGGAGGAAACCTTGAGGGAAAGGTCACTGAAACTCAAATGCGAAGTGATATGGCCCGCTTATCGCAAAAAATTAACAAGAGCGAATACTGCTTGCAACGTGATCGGCGGGGCTGATGCAATGTCGGTGCTTGACATTGAGATTGCCAAGAAGGATTTCGCACGGTCGTTGACCTACGCAATCATATTGCTCCTCCAACTCTCAGCTAGCGCAACCATGACCTAGGATTACGGAAACTAACGCTTATTTCGGCTAGTAAAGCAATACAAATGCAACTCATTCGTCATTTATTTGCAAAGAGTCTGTTTGTGTAGTAGTAAGGCCTCTTATGGTGTGTCACTTCTCCATTTCCGTGGATAACGACTGATATATAGATGGTTTATGCTCAACTGTTGCATAAAAAATAGCCACAGATTCAGATTCTTTTAGTTCATAGCTAAGAGTAATGAAAATTAAAAAGATCATGAGTTAAAAACGAATATTTTTCGTTTTTGCTATTCTATTTTTTTATCACAGTCTACGACTGATCTTTTCAGGCTATTTTCTATCAATGCAGTGTCTATAAACACTGCTTATAATCATTTTTAGAGTATTTTTCTTAAAATACCTATGATAATTTAAGCCTTACAAACTATAGAATAATAAATTAGCCCGTTATTTAATATCCTATTCTCATTTTCGTTCTTATCCAGCTGAAAAATAAGTAATTTGGTGCACCTTAAAAGAGGCCTTTGAGACTGCGACCTTGTGAAATTCAGAAACAATCGAGCATTACTCATCTTTACTAGAATTTGTTAATGGATGACCAATTTTTAGCCTCAAGGACCCCTTGAGATGTGCTGCGAACGGGTCCTAAGTGCACAGAGGAAAGTCGACGCCTGCCACTTTACGCCGCCGCGATGCGATGTGTTGAGTTTTGCATTCAACAACAAGTATCTAAATTGAAGCCAACTTTTCGCAACCCCACGCCAAAGATCTCTTAACTTTCTGAACCCAAAAGAACACATTTGTTTTGCTGAAAATCACGCGCATAGAGTAAAAATAGGGCGGTCATGTGCTCGTTTTGCGAATCCTTGGCTCGGATGAAAATTCACAGAACCGAACCACCTGGATAGAACTCCTTACAGTGTCTCTCTTTGCGAATTACAATTGATTGTAGTTGCAATGTAAGATAAGGCTTCGGCCAGTAAGATGGAATCCCGCTTCGATAGCAGGGAAGAGGCAACGCACCTTGCACTTATTTTGCAATGCAATTGCGATAACGCGCTGGAAACAAGGGCAGTGCACACATTTAAATACAAAATGCGCTTGGCGAATTAGGTTTATTGGATGTCGAACACGGCAGGCGGTGGGAGACAAGCAGAAATCACTTGTGTCAACAATTCGCTATTTTTGATGCAGACCAACTACTTGCCTTATCAGCAGCGCCGACGGCTCCAACACTCATCGTCCCCTACGTCCAGGTACGGACTGCACTAGAAATTAAATAAAATTATTCCATACATCTTTTTCAGAAATCGAAACTATTGAAATTGAAAATTGAATGCGACACCACAGAAAGATCTCCAATTTAATCGTTTGATTTTAAATATCATAAAAGAGTAAGTTTTACAATAACTGTGCAGTTTCCATTATGATTTATGTAAAATTAAAAGCTTATTAAAAAAATAATAATAAGAGGTATTTTGTATTAGCCGCGAAACTGTGAGGCGGTGGCTGGCTCAACGACTGAAGCCGAAAACGGCTCAAAGGGCTGAAACTTTTTCCGTCACGCGCTTTTTGATATTTTGACTGGTGGCAGCTAGACGTAGCATTGCTAGCCAAAGTCACGGCTTCGACCACGTGCCTCAAAATCAGCAGTGTGGCTCAAGAACATGAAAATTTAATCAATCCGTGGCTGATCTGTTGTACCTTGCCATCAGTGTCACATCTCGCGCCCACGTGATCAGTTGCGATTTCGTGATGATTGACACGCAGCCTTAAAATTCGCGAACATGCAGGCATAAAACAAAGCGGGCTTCCCGTTAAACAATTTAGGTTCTCAGAGGGAAAATCGAGGGTCAGCTGCGTGCTTAGAGGAAAGCGCAGACTATCTCTTATCTTCCATATTTGCGCTAAGGGGAGATACAGCAGAGGGCACAATATTGCCAGCGATTTGGTGAATGCGTGAGCCGAGCCGAGTGTGTGGCTTATTGATAATCTGCGTTAGAGCGCTTGCCTCTAACCAAAATTGAGACAAACTGGCACTCTCGGTTTCCGCAGGATGTTGGTAAACTGGGAACCGCAGTGTCGAGATTTCCAGCACTTTGTAACACTCATTAATTTTGCATGCTAACAAAATGGCTTGGAATTAGTTAACTTTTACAATATTTGAAAAACTCATCGTCATGATTTGAATCCATTTTCTTTGAGACGATCAACCAAGTGTGCAATAATCAGGATATATGTTGTGGTGAGAGAATTTCATGTTTGTTTGGTAATCAATTTCTGGCAAGCTTTATCAAAGTTAAACAGTCTGGATGAAAAAATCTTACACCGCTAGACTAGAATAAACGTATTTGGGGGAGTTTGGAAATCACTTGTGGTAAAAAATTTTGATGTGATTAAAAATTACATGGTTCAGTATAAATTTTCTTTGAAATAAATAAATAAATTCAATAGAGGGGCTTTCAAGCGTTAATAATTAAGTGTGAGGTAACAACATCCATCAACTCACTCAATTTCGAAAAGCGAAAACAAGAAAAACAGGAAACTAAGTGCGATTACATGCTTCTTCTTTCAATTTGGAATATATGCCCACCGGCGTCGGGTGCAAAGAAAAGCGGCAATACAGATCACACAGCTCGGACGTGACGCCACAAGTTGCAGCATTTTTAACTCCCATTGAGCTTTTATGGCGGATGCTGTTGTCAAAAAATGCATCTTTGTTGGCTTTATGTACGCCAGCATCCTTTGCGCCCATAGCCAAAACTAGCGGGGCAGAAATCATAATGAAAAAGGCAGCGACAAAGGTATTTATGACTCAAAATCTGACTGCTTTATTATTTACAAAAGCTCGGAGCTGCATAACGCCCACAGAGCCCACAGGCAAAATTGAGGTGCAATTCCAAAGGAATGATCGAGCAAAATGCGGCCAAAGAATAGGGCGTGTTGTGTTGCTGTTAAGTGCGCTCACCCTCACAGGTCAACAACCTTTTGAAAATAAAGAGAAAAAGATGACATAATTTGCCCCCAAACCAAAAAGTTTTCTTTCAATCTGGCAATAACTTATTTGAGTATACCCTCAATAACCAACCCTTTTTATAATTTATGACCTGCAGAAAAATGTGTTGTCGCTGTCTTTGTAAGAGGGGATCACAGGTTACTTACAAATTACGGCAATATTGGGTTCAACAAACTCGAGAAGATGCGAGAGTCGATAGTGCAACTTGCGCGCATACAAACACGAAATTATTGTCAATTTTAAATATTTTTGGGGCAATCGTCTGCTGATGCGTATAATTATGGAGAAAATGGAACGATTAAGCATTTTAGACGGTTTAAGTGTCAAAAACAATAAGATAAACAAGTGTTTTGGAACTGACTTCGCCGGAAAACATTGAACTGTTAAATGTTGTAATTCAATACGGTTCTAATGCTTTTTAAATGGGCATGGCATTGGAACCGTAATCGTTTAAATTTGACACACTTTCGTATACCCGAAACCTTAATTGAACTTTATTTTAGGCGTGTGATTGCCATCAAATATTTTAATTTAATTTTTTCTATGAATTGTTTAAGCGATTTGATGTATATTTGAATGTTTATCACCAACAAACACATCACCCCTATTATTGGAAATTCCTTTCTCCACAAATATTTTTCATGATTAAATATGGGTATGCTGCAGATGGCTTTACACAATGTTTTCAATCGCACTGCTATAATTTCATCTTGAAGGTGTGCGTCATGTTTTTTTATAGCTGGTTTGTGGGTATTGTTTCACAGCATCTATCCTTCACTAGAATCAGCAAAACTGTGCGCCTGTGTTGTCACTTTTTAACTGATTCGGAAATTTAATTTAGACTTTTGTGAGCATGAAAAAGTTGCAAGAACGCGAGCGATACCTTTTCCTCATATAATGTTGTTTTAATTTATCTGCTTTTCTGTTTCACCTTTTTACTGAAATGCGTTTTTCACTGTCAGTTAAGCTTGAAGTGTACTTTTTTGCTTTAATTATTCAAGGTTCGCAGTATCTTTTTGAATAAATGGCAGTGAAACACAGTCAACAAAGAGGAAATAATTCATTTTGCTTCCAAATCAACTTTCAAGGCTCTGTTTTCAACATAAGTGTATCGCACTCTCTTGTTTTGATAAAACTGCACATAAACCGAGCAGTCGTGTTTTGCGTACGTGGTTTGTAGAGCGCGGACGACGGTTTGCGCGTATTTTATCGCACCAACTCGCTCATTAATTGGTTACTTCCGTCGCGGAAAACCTGCCGCGGAACGATTCGCGGTTTGCGAGCATGAAAATTTTCCGCAAGTCGCAGGAAACCAGATTTTTGCTCATGCACACACACGCAGGAAATGGGAAACAGTCGCGCGTAGATATAATTAATTCAGCAGCAGCAATGTGCACTTTTTTGCGGCCGCTGCGGTTGCAGATTACACGCCACATGGGGATTTTTGGCGTCAACAACTGTGTCCTGTACTGTAGTTGAATGAGAACAAACCCCAGCGAGGAAAACCAAATTCGTATTTAATTTGAAACCGCTCCAAGCCTAGTGACGCAAATGCAAAGGCGATTTGAATTAATTTCTTGGTTTTTGTGGAAGAAAAAATATTAATTCGAAAATTATTTTAACATTCAAATATAAAACACTCGTTTTATTTCCTCTCGCGTTGTTGGTAAAGAGTTTTGCTCAGCTTCTTGATTCATATGTGATAAGAATTTATATTTTTAATCGCACACGATCTAAGCATCTGCGCTGGGAAAAATTGAAATTGCGCCGAGTTTTGTTCCCATTCAGTGGTCCTGCTTCTTCTCCAACGCCGTTTTCATTGAGCACGCGTGCTTTTTTGTTTACACTTGCCGTGTGTTTATGTGTATATTTCTCTTCTTTTTCGTGGCACGCATGGAGCAGAAAGAGACGCGCGTTCCTACGGACGAAAGGGTTACACCGTTTCAATGGCGGCCAGTTAGGCGTGGCCACAAGTCAAAACTCACGACCGCTGCCGCGACCGCTGGAAATAGGGACAATTTCGACGCCCGGCAAGGGGGTCAACGGAGCTGCCTACACATTTTTATCCATCCACACACATGCGGCGCACCAAGCCTGCTTTTTGCCTGACGCTGCACAAGGCATGCAACACATCTAGCTGCTCTTTAAACTGCATTTTATAAGCCTTAATACCTGCACATGGGCCGAAATAATCCCCGTACACTCGGATATTTCACTTGTCATCGTCTGCCGTCGAAAATCTGAGCGTGAGACGGAATAATTAGGGAAATTTTGTTTCTAAATTTGCTTGTTGCAGAGTTAGAGTGAAAATCTAACATGAATTGGCAGTCGAAAACCATTTTCATGGTCATTTGAGTAATTAAAATGGTTTATTAAAAGATTAAACACAACAATGAAGTTATGATTTTACTTATTTTCACTGAAAATTGCACACCGCTTGTTTTATTCTACATGCAGTGTGTAAGCCGTGTATGATGGGAAACTCCTTGCTTCGAAATATATACTTAACTTCCGAGTAGGGAGACAGCACTATTATTTTCTAGGTTTCGCAGTATATCAATCCTTTTTAATGAGAGTTTCTCATATTAATCATTGGCCGTTTACTGTTTTTAATAATTATCAAAAAGAGTTTGGTGTCAATGAACACAAATTAAGTCTCGTGCTGTGAAAAACAGACGAGTGCAGAGAAAGATTATCAATTGGGTCTCCTTAAAAGCAAAACATTGTAAAATAGGCAGCATAATTTTCCTAAAGAACGCCATTAAAAAATGATTCACTCGTTTGAGATAACATTCTATAGAAAATTTAAATGTTGCCGACTCAATTATTTTAAGTGTGAATTCCGCGTGATGCGCTTTTAACTTTAAACTCCAGACAACACGCAATCATTTTTCCCGCAACTTCCCGACGTCGCAAAAATTTGCAGTTTCTGCGAGCGTGTGCAGCGCGAAAGCGCCAGATTGCACGGAGAGGAAGTCACGATTAGTCTAGCGCACCGGAAGTGCATCTGCAGTGCCGCCAGCAGACCGACCTGTTCCTCGGTCTTTTCTCTCATTCGAATTTCCTTTCGGCCCCTAGCTGGGATAAGCGAGCGACACACGCATCGCCTCGCGCCTAGACGAAAGGCAAAAATCGGCGGTGCAGCAATCACGTGACAAATCCGAGGGCAAAGCCAATAGGCTGCCGGTTGTGTTGTTGGTGTGGCGAGCGGCGAGCCTCGAGAGCGAGGCAACGGCGACGACGGCGGCGGCGGCGGCGGCGAGAGAGCTCTTCGCGAGGTTCATTGACCCAGTATGCACGCGGTCGAATGAAGGAGACTGCATCTAGTGTAGAGTTGAGCAACGCCGAAAAAAGCATCACGCATGCAACTCTGGAGCAGGCTAGGCGCACCACTCACTCTCCAGATGCACCAATCGCGTCCCAGGCAACACGCACGCTAGGGAAGCTGCCGCGCCGTGGGTTAATTTCAGCCCACACTCTGCATTCGCTCTTTGGACCATGCGCTTTCTCTCTCTCTCTCTCTCTCTCTCTCTCTCTCTCTCTCTCTCTCTCTCTCTCTCTCTCTCTCTCTCTCTCTCTCTCTCTCTCTCTCTCTCTCTCTCTCTCTCTCTCTCTCTCTCTCTCTCTCTCTCTCTCTCTCTCTTCCCCCCTTTTCATCAAGTGAATTCAATCCAAATTGGTCCGAAGAGCAAGCACATCGTGCACGCACCAAAATGAAGATGCATCGTATTTTGGGGAACGTTTTATTTTGGTCCAGATGAAGGGATCATTCCTAGAGGGAATTTTAGAGCGGCTTGCAAATTTTTTATTCATTCTAAATATTAAATAAAAAGAAAACGTGACCAGCGACTGTTAAGAAACTCAATTTTGTTGTTTAAATTCTGCAATGGAAATTGAAAATTGAAACCAAAGCGAAATTTTCTAATGATTACTTTCTATAGATTAGTAAAACAATATATATGATCAGGAAACGACAGCCGAGCTATTTACTTTCACCATTTGTTGAGTCGCAAAATATCGATGCATTGTGAGTCACATGACGTCACAAATTTAAATCGTCCTGTTCTCAAGTATACTAGTAATTATATTTAATAGGGACAGTGAACATCCAGAATAATTTAAATTTCTAAATCTGGATTGATGCGGCATGATTCGGGCAAAAATAATTATGCTAAAATGGACAAATTTTAATCACGTTGCTGCGAAGTGAATTCACTCCATAGTTTGTGTACGGTTTAGAAAAAACGAGCACTGTACACCTCCACCCACGAACAATCGTGATTTATTATACCCTCACAAAAGGTTCAGTTAGGTTACAGTTGCAAATCCGATCGGATACTTGAATCAAGTACAAGAACTGGAATAGTTAACAATAATAAGTGATAAATTCTTTTGCTAACTGACTGTTGGACTCACCCCTTTGAATCGGGTTCTGCACAGTTAAACAAATCACGTCAGCACCGTGTGGCTGACGGACGAAAACTGAATTCTTATTTTAAAATCATCTTTCTGCTGTTAAACAATCATGCAAAATTACAATAATTCAAACCGCCGACAATTGTTGGCTTCCAACAAAAAGCAGGACCGCGTTGTTGTACCGCTACAATTATAATACTACTACTATTGGACTGTTTTTAACACTCATCAACTAAAAATCAGTCTCAAGAATTCTTTTAAAATTGATCAAATAAACGTCCCTTGCAAAAACATATAAATGTTTTGATAGCAGCCTATTTACTCAGGACCTTTTGGCGTTTGTAAACTGCGCACAATCTGGGTTCATCTCGGTGGGGATGCTTTTTTCTGCACTTTCGAGCCGACTGATACACGTTATTCGTGTGTGTTTCAAATCTCGTGCGACAGAAACAAACAAGATAAGAAGATGACTGCTCATTGCTGTTCAGTTCCTTGGTTTCGAGCTGCAGCTTTAGAGGGGAATGGCAGCAGCTCCGGCTCACACTTGAAATGCAAAAAGTGCACTTTATTTTTAGAAGGCGGCACGTCGCTATTTTTATCGCCGCCTTGCGTACTATTCACATCAAATGCTTTGGCCGCAAAAATTCCCGGCAGCACACAATCTATCCATAATCTGCGCGCTACCAAAAAATCTTTGCTAAAATAATTTCCGCACGATAATGCGTATTGTTTTTGTTGGTTAAAATACTATCTACTGAAAATAGTTTCCTGTGGCGATAGGGAGAGATCAACACGATTGGTCACTTATTTACATTGTTTACTTGTTTTAAAATCCATAAAAATGTTAGCCTCTATCAAAATAAATTAAACGGTACGCTTTGTGTTCATCGTTATTTGGGTTATTTGAAATGATCGAAGAATCAATATTTTAAATGAAATGTATTGATTAATTTGATTAATATGAACACGAAACCCAGATTTTTATAAATAGGGTTTAGACGAATTGGCACCAGTAATAAAGCAACAGTGTCAATAATTTCTTTCCATATCAGCTGATTTACGCGGCCTTTGTCCTTTACTGTTTAACTTTCACTTCTCTATCAAATTCGATAAGAAAGCATCTCAATTAGCTCATTGTTAGATAAAATGATTGCAATGTCATACAAAATTTCTAGAATCGTTATGCGCGTGTTGAATAGACGTATAAAATGCATAATTCAGAATTAACAAGCGGATTTTTTATGGCCTCGTTGAGGAACACTCTCTGCTCTCGGACAGCCGGCGAAAAATTGAAAAGCACGGAAAGACGATAATGCATAAATATCCAATAAATTTCCATCAGCTTCTTTATCACAGCGGACGAGGAAGGAGAGGAAGCACGTCACGGCTGTGCAGAAAAGGCATGGAAATCAAGAAAGAGATCCGATCGCGCGGAGACACTTTGATGAGGCCGCGCGGCACATAAAAAATTAACAGCGCGCATTTGGAATCGGCGAAAAGCAGCAGGGAAATCAAAAGGCATGCAACGTGCTGACCGCGCCTCGGCCGTCTCCGCGCGCGCACACAGCTCTTTTGCATAATTTATTTATGGCCGAGTGAATAGTAAATTGGTCGTAAAGACATGCAATGTGCAAATATAAGTGTCGTGATTAGGTGGCTGCCCCCGGCGGTGGGGCGGCGAGGTCACACTCGGCGCCAAGGGTGCAGATGACCACCGCACTGTCCAGTCTCATTTTCATAAAATGTCGATATGCATGGCCACAATGAAATCTGGTGAAATATAGGTATATACACACGCGTTCGCTCGAATCTTTTTTATTTTTGGGGAATACGACAAGCCAAGCACACGAGAGAGCAGCGGCCGGGGTAGTTTGTCACGAAACAAAAGCGGCTGCCCTCGGTCCGCGGGCTGCGCGGACAAATGATAAAGATTACCATGCCTCTGCCGCGCTCGCTCTCGGTTTTAATGTTATGAAATTGCCATCACAAACCATCCTGGGAGGATATGGCAGTCACGCGGCCGAAGACTCCGAGATAGCGTACACGGAATTTGGAAATTCGCCTTTTTCTCGCTCGGCAAGCGCCTTTTGCTGCAATGTGAGCCTTTTTGTGTCGTCCGCAGATAAAAGCGTGTTTGACAATCGTTCTTCAATTACAAGAGAAGAAAATAACATGGGCTTAATAGCGATTTCATTGGCACTCCTTATGTTGCGTCGTGTGTCGTCACTGGCACACATTGCTGTGGATGTTTTTAACCTGAAATCGAAAATGAGCAAGCTATTTCCTGCAATCGATTGCAACCTTAAATAAAATGGTCAAACCATTTTGCAGCATTTGTGGTCTTTGATTAAAGTGACGAAGAATATTTTTATTAAAAAGAAATTAATTAATTCACACATCTTGAACTTAAAACTGGTAGAATAACACTAATATCGAAATTTATAATTAACTGTAAATTTAACACTATCAGTTCTGCTGATAAAGCTAAAATACTTGGACGGGAGTAGCTAATAAATACAGGTTCTCCCGCCCCCATCCCATTTGATCCCATGTATAGCAGCCATCTTGAATTAATCAAGGGTGACCGTGACCTACAGCACCTGACCTTCTGCAGCACCTGACCTTCTGCAGTACATGACGATGACCTGACCCTCCCCAACCCCATCCTTACCCCTCCCCAACCCCTCCCCAACCTGCCCAAGGATGGGGGGTTGGGGAGGGGTTGGGTCATCATCAGGTGCTGCAGAAGGTCAGGTGCTGTAGGTCACGGTCACCCTTGATTAATTCAAGATGGCTGCTATACATGGGATCAAATGGGATGGGGGCGGTAGAACCTGTATTTATTAGCTACTGACGGGTTTTGAGGCGTTGGAAATTTTGACTGAAACCAAATTTTCCTAAAAGTACTAAGTAAGCGGTGATGGGAGTTGAGTTCGGAGTTTGAATAAATTGGTCAGCTTCCCAAATTTTGAGTATTTCAAAATAAGAGTTAAATCTGCAAAAATCGTTGAAATCTTAACTTGCAACTTTCACCGTCCATTCTAAAGTGCCTTATCCTGACTTGGCCATGAGGCTTAAAATATTGAAATTTACTAAAACCAACTAGGTGTCGTTTCATAGGGATTAAATAAAAGTTTAACTGATGCAATAATCCATATATGCAAGTTAGCTTTGCTAAATACAACTTGAATAATGATTTCCCATTATTTCCAAATATTCAACACTGCTGATTCAACTACTTTAATTAAAATGTGATCGTTTTTGTCTCAGTGTAGTGAGTTGCATTAATTTTACTAGTTCTTTCTCACTATAGTACGATACTAAACATTTCCTTTCAGAAAGAAAAATAATTAAAACTCAACTTTCTTTGCCCTTGAATTTCTTTTCTCCCTCTTTATGTAAATTACCTAATTTTCAGTGGAACTTAGTATTGCAGGAGAAATAAAATATAATCATGTCTTAAATCATAATTACAAAACGTAAAGAAGCGAATTTCAGAACATTTATCTTTAATTTTTAAAACTTTCTCGTCAATTAATTACTGCAAGTCAATGCTCCATTCCATTTTGCAGGCCATTAGCCAAAGCAGTACTTTCTACAACAAAATACCTCGGGAGTGAGCGCGAAAGCGTCGATTCTTGGCGGCTGCGAAACGCAATAATCACTCGAGCCTCAACAGCGAAGACTTCATTTCGGTCCGAAAGGCCTCTCACCCCCACGGGTGACCGATCGAAGCACTGGCCTCGATCTCGTGGGTGCCTTATCACGATTGATTTTCGAATCAATCTGATCAAATTTGCACGAGGACGCAAGCGGCCACCGAAAACACGCGCAGCTCCGAGTCGCCAAAAGCGAGAGTGGGTCGGACTGGCCCAAGCGCCGGCGAATTCGCGAGATAGGCAACGTGAATTCACGTATACCAATCTGGTTGCATAAATTCACAAATTCGCGATAATCGCGAGCTCGAAACGATTCATGTGGTTCCAAGCCGAATTTCTACAATGTGAAATTTTGGGTAGCTGCTTTTTAGTTGTGATGTTGAGCAATTGTTTTTCGACTAAATATTTGCAAAATCTGCAGCAGACGAACCGTATTTACTTAAAATGTTTTAATTAATGAAACAGAAAAAGGAAACGCACTGCTATTTTGCAGCTATTAAATAATTTCACTCAAATACACATTTTTTACTTTATCTTATGGCTCAATTGTCAGGGGAAAAGATCAGTTCGATGCAAAACATGAAAATATGAATTTTGAAAAAAAAATAAGAAACTTTTAATGTCTATCAATCTGAATGCGGATTATTGTCTTGCAATATCTATACATATTTTAGTAAACCTGTTTACAGATTTACCAGATTTATAAAACAAGTTTGCTATAAAGTAAATGTCCGCCAAACTCTTAAAAGCACTTTCACCATAGCACTCAATCACGTCTGACTGGAAAACCAGGCGAACAGTCCGAAATGCGCGAGGCGGAAAAATCAGTTGCCCTGTTCATTTTTTGCCGGATATACGTTAGCGTTTTGTAATTTAGGTCGTCGGGCTGGATTTGAAAAGAAACTGTGCTCGCAGCATGCACAATTAATGCGAAGGAAGATGGGAAATTTAGGCCGCTCGCGCGATTTGCTCAACCAACACACGCGGCGAGTGCAAACCGGCCCAGCAGAAATTGGCCGCGCGCGCTGCAATCGAGTTGCTGTGCAGCTTTCGAATTGCAAGCTAATGCAGTTTGTGCGCGCGCGATTTAGCCGTCGGCGCATATGCACACTCTCCGAACAGCAGCAGCGCAGAGTGCAGTGCCGTTAGACAAAATCTAGGTTAGGCTGCAGCGCACAAACTCGCTAATAAAGTCGATTCCGACTCGCAGCTTTTCGCAATCCACGCTTGCTTTTTGACCATTTAATTTTATTAGCCTGGAAATGGGAATTGCGGTCGATTTTTCAGCGCTTGCGAAATTAATTAATATTGGAGTGAGCTGGCTGAATTGGCTTGAGAATGGTGCTCACTAATTAATTAACTTATTTCGAATACTTGGCTTTATTAATTTTGAAAAATTAGGTTTAAAACAAATGAAAGTCGTTTTTACCAGAATTCATATTTGAATTTATTTAAAAGTAGTCAAAAGGTCGATTGATTAGTTTAACCACCCACAAACTTTAAAATGGCAGGAAAAATATATTTTGTTTAAAACAAATTTTGAAATTTTTCATTTTCAAGACTCAAATAGATGTAACGATATACTGACTCATGAGAATACTTAACTTTAGATTATTTATTTAATGGACTCAGTAACATGTTTCAAATCACTTGAAATAGTGACTGGGTCTCAAATTTCAGACATATACATAATTTCAGTTCAGATTAATTTAGACCCCAGCGCAATGAATGAGGGGCACAGCTTAGACTAAATTTTAATACAATCTGTAGGTTGTAAGAATTTGCCTGGTAGCACACAACAAGAGTCACCTAAAAAAACACATCTGGACATCATACAAAGAGGGACCTGCTTTTGTCATGGTCCTTTTCACAATATAATTTATGAGTTTTTTTTGCTGTCAAAGCTGTTTTTTTTATATCCCTGGCCACCCAAGGATAATTTATCGTTGCTCAAGTATAGAGTCCATTTATTATTGGTTTCCCTTTGATTTAATTACCCATTTGATTGCACTATTTATAGCGAAATTTATTTTATACTTGCTACAATAGCATAGGTACATTACAATATTCTTAATTTTTTTTAATTAATGGCCGAAAGTAAGACGATTCAAGTTGTTACCTTGTAATGAGCTATTCATTATTTAGAATAAAGTTTGAAAAGTTCCTTATTTCTTTTAACTTTTTAAAGTAAAACTGATCTCTTTTGATTGGCAAGTATCTCAAATAGCCTTCCATCGTCAACAGCTTTTCCAGACAAATAAATTGAAAAAATGTCTATCTTTGTGCCCAAAAAATATACTTTTACAATGATAAAACTTTAGTGCATTGTGCAAGTTGACACATTTACAGGTCGATGGCTCCCAGCTGTGTCGATTACGCTTCATTAAAATTGGAAAAAAATTCAGTATATATTGAGCACTGATAAGCAAACACTAACTGCCTGCGGAGAAATCAATTTAAATGAAAAACAAAAACTGTTCGGAGCGGAATAATCTTTGTCTGTCAGTGTGTGACTAATTGTACGAGTCGTGGAATGCTGCGTGTTGGCTGATTTTCATAAAAAGTAAGGAAAACTAGCTGAAAAGCGAAAAGGGAATCCGAAGGCTGACAACGGAGCGAAGCGTGAAGCCGCTTTAATGAGTGCAAGCAACACTCACTCGCACATAGTGCCAACGTGAGTGGCGCGGCGCGCAACTGCACAAACATAGATAGATATGGAATGGAGTGCATGCATATAATTAGGTGCAGGCGAACGGCAATGAGTTTGCGCGCGTATGAGCGAGTCTTGCGAAGTGCTGACCCGCTCAATGAGGCCGAGGTTGATGCATGAGCCAGCGACGAGATGCTGACTTGGAGTGCAGCTCAGGTTATCCGCCTAACAGCCTTTATTGCAAAGCAGCAACTTTCGAATGCAATGCACTTGGCTCGCAGCCGCAGCCGACCTCAATGCAACTCGCAGTATCCGTGCAGCCTCAGTCGAGCAGCGCAGCAAAATAATGCACTCGCGCGGTCACTGCGCTTTCCCACCAACGTGCACTCGCTTCTCGCATTGTTCAAGGCTGCAGATTTCCCTTCGGCTTTCCACTTGTCAACCCGACACGCTGCTTTTTTTGCCAGCTACGCAAAATGTATTTTTCATCTTTTGATGCACCGCACAGTACAAATAATGGATTATCTGTCCGTCCTCTCTCCTTAAAAATAATATTATTTATTATTTAGCACGAAGAAAAGGTCTCCTTTTCGGCACACATGTCCTTTTAGATCCTTTAACTAGATGGATATTTACGCTCGACATTTTCATTTTCAAGGAAAATTCGTCTTCTTTAACCCCAGTAAAATCCTTTGACTAAACCAAATACACGAAGTTTGTGGTTCCAAAAACATCCTTTAGAGGCCAAAGGAAAATAAGATCATCCTCTCGATTCAGAGCAGCTTTTGAGCAGTTCAAGGTGAATTTAGACGGCAATGGGACGCAAAGTTTTGGCGTTAAAATGTTTGAGCGACACTAGATTTTTCTTTAAGTACATGTGGGGAACTTCCAAGTTTGTATCCCCATTCCATATTTTTTTGGCTATTTCAAAAAATATGAAAGAAAAGGAATTTCTCAACTTACAACAAAGTTAAGGCCACATTTCGCGACCTTTGTCAGAAAATTCGATTTTTCAGTGTGATTGCCTTAACATTGCATCAAAATTGAATTGAGAAAATCGTTATGGCACAAAAAAGCAGTAAAAATGTTAAATATTGTCGCAGTCCTATGAGCAATTAAGATGTTGAATGGAATGAGAAGTTCTAAATGTATATAAGGTAATCTTTGCATAAAAAAATCTTTGATGCAATTGTGTGTTTTTTTAAAATAAGTAACATTGCGTAGAAACTGACGTTATCTATAAAAATGTGCGTTTGCCACCCCATATCGTCTTTTGTCAACTTTACTTTTATAAGAAAAGGTTTTATAGAATTACACCTCTCAAACGAAAGAAATGTGTTGTCTCCGAAACAGGCAGGTATCAAAATGTCAAAACACGACGCAAAAAAATTCCATCAAGAAAAACCTGTTAGTTAAGTTTGATGCAATACAGAATAATTTCAGATTGTGAAACTAGACAATTGATTTAATTTGATTAATTTGCAGCTGTTTCGATGTGAAGCGAGCTGTTAATTTTTCAGTATATTTGTTTAAACAGCCAACACTTACAGTAATGAGCTGTAGAAATATGGAAAATAATCAGCTCGCTACACACCGAGGAAGTTGTACTTAATTTTGGAAACGTCACGTGCTTCTCACTTTCATCATTTTAAGAAAGAACTATAAATCAATCTTCCAGGGATTTTACGGGCATCAAGTGTTTGGTTTCATGAAAAACAGTAAATTAACTGGCAAATCTAATTGATATTTCTTTTCCTAATTGGAGGAAGCACTATTGCACCATTGGATTTATATCTTTCAAATCGAGCATCGAAGTGAAAATGGGAAAAAGTGAATTTGTGTTTCCCTTCAACAGCTAAAATTTGATTACGACGGCATAGAGTTTGGAAACTCCACGTGGAGTACTGTGGTTAAAAAATGCTGTACGAACTGAAACCAATTTTTATTGAGTAAGATATTTCAGAGAGATTTAAATTTTGTAGAAAATTCTCAATTAAATGTGTAGTAATAGAGGTAAACCGCATATATCTGGAAATAAAAATTACTTCCGATTTCATGACAATAAATACCGGCCCCTCATAGTCATTCAGAGGAGGTTTTCGTAGGGAGTAAATTATCCACTTGATTAGAAAATCAGCCAAATAGGAATAAAAATTCACGCGAATAGTTCTTCGTCGGTATTAAGGTCAGGGTTTCCCACGGCTTTTTTGAGGAAGGGACTGCGTAATTATCAGCTAGAGACAGCTAGAGTCAGTTTCGTTCCACCCCTGGGTAGCTCAGCCAGCCGGCGAATTTCGCCTCGCCGACAGCTGCCGCGAAATCCGTCTGGCCGCGTTTGGCTAATCGCCCCTCTTGGAGGGAGGAAAAGGTGGAAACGCAGACCTGCTGCAGGCAACAAGAGCAAAGAAACGCTGACACAAAAAATTCATTAATTATCCGACCGAATATTTATTTACTTGGCCCTCGCGTCCCTAGTTTTCGACCTTTAAGGACTTAAATGCATTTTTAATTGTGCTTGTTATTTTTATGTTTTAAGAATATGTTTTAAATGTTTTTTTAATAAATGGTATTTTACATTGAAAAATATTTGTTGTTGTATAGTCTAATTTAATTATTAAAAAACATTAAAATATTTATTTTGAACGTTTCACACAATTTGAATAGAAATATAACTATTTTATTTATATCACCTATAAAAATACAAATAAAACGTGGTCATCGTACTTATGCATTAAATTGCATCATTATAATATCCTTACGTGAAACGCAAGTCTTCGTGAAATTTTCAGAATTAAAATACATGTTTATTTTTGTGAATTATAGAGATAAAGCAATAATGGTGGATTACCAGAATTGTACCCTGTCGCGTTGTGAATCACGTTTATTTGGTAGGAACATCGATATTTGCCGAATTGCGAGAGCATTGCATTTCCTGGTCTGCGTGCGAGAGCTGTGAGTGTGTGCAAGAGGCAGAAAGCACAAGGGAGTGCAGCGGGTCGCTCGGGGAGTTGATTGGACGCAATTATGCGCGGGCCGCCTTTCGTGCAGGTGTATTCGGCTCATTTTTTTTATTATTACTTCGTTCCGTCTGCGCGTTTGCCGAGTCGCGGGCGCAAGTCGCGCTGGCAGATGCTTTTCTTTCTGTGCGCGCCTACGAGAGATTGAAAAGCACTAGGGTTGCGCACTGCCGCCGTCGACGCCGCCTTATGCACTCTGAATGCATTATGCAATCCTGTACAGGTGCGACCATAAAAGATGGAAATTCTCTCCTCTCCTTCACAATGCATGCACACACAATAATAACATCGCAACACCAAGTAGTAGGGAAAGGAAAGGGTTCTCTCGCGCGCCGCTTGATTCTCCTATAAAAAATTCCACCTCCGTCCATCAAGGATTTTAAATGTGGAAATGGCGCGGGCAAAGATTTATCTAGGAGCGAGGAATGCCGTGATCCTCATCAATCATCAAAAAATTGTTTCAACTTCATCTAAAACTGTTTTAAAGAATGTCTGCAACAAACTATGCATGATGTTTGCCAATAAAATTTAATTAAATTTTGTAGCAAATTTAAATTCCAACAGCTCCCAACAAATTCTCAATTTCATTTATTTCAACATAAAAACAAGGCGAGGATTAAGATCAGAATATTGTTAAGCATAGTAGAATCCGGGTTACCAAATTATTGGGTTGGATTACTTTTCTCGTCAGTGATATACTTCTTTCGTCTTGGTGCCGTAAAAATTGCGCACAGCTCTACAAACACCTAAATTTTCACCGTCAAATTGATTGTTGCCCTTTTCTTGCCTCATTGAAATTTGAGTTTGTTTGTTGAGCTATATGCGACGACTTAGGTATGTAATTCAGCTAAAACCAACAATCAGGCAAAACAAACCTGCGATATCCAATTTTCTCAATTAAAAAAATTTTTGTGTATAAAAATTTAAACTTTTTTTATAGAAATTGAAGTATTTATACCAATTATTATTAATTGTCTGGTTTTTCTTTGATGTTCAAAATGAAATATACTACTTTTGGTGCCACTTTCCAGTCGCTGAAACTGCATCTCAACCGAGCACGACCTTGGATCCTCTCATATATGTGATTTTATCTCCGATTGTGATCTTGCATCCACCTGCATTTTACATTTGAAAAGGTCTGCTCGCCCTAATGCATTTCGTCTACCTTGTTTCGGGACTTTTATGCTCGACACCTATATCTATTCGACAATACAGCTATGGCTAGCTGGTTGCCGTCGTCTGGCTGCCTCTCGTTTTTTTTTTTTTTTTTTTTTTACCACGTCACCGCGTCGCATTTTTCGCCTGTACCCTGTATTGTATACAATAGCATAATATATACCCACCCAGTGAGGAGAGTGCCGTGTGTCTCGCCTTTAGCAGTTTCGCTTTTTGGTTACCCAATACTACTAAACTTGTCTATTGCCTTGGCCTTCCTCTACACATAATACTCTCCCAAAATAATGGCATATATTGCACCGAAAGCGCTATTGTCGCTTTGTTTGCGCAGAATATCAGTTTTTCTTCAGGCATCGACTATACACGTAGACGCGAATATTGAAAAACAATACAAAAAAATAAGTTTTCGATGTAGCAATAAAAAAACCATTGTGCTATACCAGCGGTCGTTTACCTTTTTAGAGCAGGGCATCTTTGTCAGTTTTTGGTAAAATTCCTCGGTATTCATGTACCTCACACGTGCAAGTCTATACTTTGACGTAAAGCCGGAAATATACATAGTTCTGTCAGCTGTATTAATTTCATCTCACCGAAGGACACCGCAATTGAAAATCAACAAAGACCCAGTTTTCACAGTTTCCACCCCATTGAAGGATGCCAAAAATTCAAAGACCTCACACATGCAGGGCTATTAAGCTGATTTGGATCTTAAGAGGAAATGTATTTTTCTTTGTGTATTATACAAAGAAAGAAATTAAAGTGTTCACTTTAATTTTCTTCAGAATATGAATTATGATTGACGGCGAAAAATATTTCCACAAAGCCAGAGTGATCAATTTTTACTTTTTCACATGCTGCAAGTGATTGTATCAAAAAGCTTACTATCGATTCCAGTGGGACGATAAAGAGATTTTTAATCAAAAAGAGTTCTTAAACGTGATAATATGAATTTGCGTCAAAGTGCAATTTTTAAAATGCATTGTCAGTGTTACACGGTTCAAATTTTTATCATAGCGCGAAAGCAACGTTCTGAATGATACACCCGAACTTACGTCAGAACGCAATTTAAAATTTCCAGCAGAATACAATGCCACGTGTCAAAAAGATAAAATGTGAACATTGCTTGCAAAAATAAGCAATATTAAATGTTACTTTTAGATATTTTAAGGCAACAACAATGCCTGGCTGAATGGAAAATTCTTGCCTGCCTGCTGTGAGTTGCAATTTATTTCTTTCACTACTTCACTAGCTCTAATCCCCCTCACTTGTCAGTGGAGGATAATGCTGAAAAACGTTGAACTTTGGCAGCAATAACAATATGCGTCTAATCCTTCAAAAAATTTTACAAAAGGTTCCATGAACCATTTAGCCAAAATGCTTTGTGATGGCATCGGCATACAACTGGACAAACACAATTAGGGTGGTCCGCAACAAAATTGCCAGAAATGTTTCCACCCCCATTTAAGGAAATTCAAAGACCCTACACATGCAGGTCTTTTAAAGAGGAATGATACTGGAAAAGCCTGGAAAATGCTTGTTGCCAATGCATAAACTCGTCCCTTAGGATTCAGTTGAAGCCTAAATTGACCTAAGAAGCACTGTAATTTTTCGAGAAAATTGGCTGGAAAGTTACCGTGTTTTTCAAATGGTAAGTCTCCTTACTTGAAATCCGATTTAATTTCAAAATCAAGAGTTTCCCCAATAAGTGGCATACACCGTTGGACAGATCTCGACTAGAGGAATCGGAATATGCGCCTAGAAAATACTATGTTCAAGCACTGTAGTTTTGGAGAAAATTGGCAAAATTTGAATTTTTACTGTAGGAAGGGCTGTTTTTTATTATTGCAAATTGTTGAATAAATTGTTTATCGATCAATTGTTTATGGCATCCAACAATTCAAATAATTTTCAATTGTTGCCAAGTATCATTCCACTTTAAGCTGATTTGGATCTTGAAATGAAATGTAGTTTTCTTTGTGTATATACATGAGTTTCACATTTTGGGGGTAAATTCCGGAAATTGTTTCCCTTCACTGAACACAATAATTGAAAAATAACAACCGGAAATGAGCTCCTTTTCTCAAAATTCATATGATATTTGCAGCGACCACACACATATATAATGTGTAAATTTTTCACTCAATAAGAATATGATGAGTCAGAATCTCTTGTCCAAATTCTTGTCCAGGGGTCGATGGATGTTGATGATTTTTTTCGTAAGCATTGCCCTAATTGACCGACAAAACAGTTGAGAAAACCCCGACTTTCCAATTTTTGTGGGTTTTGCGGGCGTTCAAAGGATAAATCTGGGAATTTTGAATACTTCATAACTTTGCTCAGGGTGGTTCTAGAACAAAAATTAAAAAACCGTTTAACTCGTCTCAACAAGGCAAATAACTTTTTTATGTCGACCTCAAAGCTTTAGGTCAAAGGTCAAGGTCACATAAATTGATTTTTTATTTTAAACTCAAACTTGAAAATGAATGAATCAAATTTTTTATTTTTTCATAGCCATTTTTTAGAGTTTAAGTTAAAAAAGTTAAAATTGGGGATGGTATTTTGCCTCCTTTTTAAATTAAAAATTCGAAAAACCTTGTTTTTCGAGGTTGTGGCGCCTTCTCGCCACTACTGTCCGAATAACTACTTTGCATTTAACCTGTATCGCCAGGTGGCAGTACAAAGGTGTGCGACAAGCAGAGCACCCTTACTGCACCTTATCCCTCACTGCACAATCAGACTCGCACCAAAGCAGTCGCAACACAATAATTTCTCTCTCCGGCTAGGATGAGATTTGGTGCGAGAAAATTCCAAAAAAACTATTTCATATTAGACCCGAACTACGGGGTAAGTTGTAATAATTGTTTGTATTTTGAATGTGATATTTTTACTGTTTGTATTTGTGATTTTGATTATTAATGTAATTTCACAGTCTTGATCTTGCTCCTGATCTTGGTCTTGATCTTATTACTAAACCACGAGACATGAATAAAGACGTTCACTACCAAAAGACGCATTTCTATCAACGCTTCCACGTACCCATAAGGTCGATAAAAAACGACGATCGACCAAGACTTTTATCTGATTTTAAAAAAAACGCATACCGTTAGACTCGTCTCAGCATCCCCACTTGCACTAAAGGGTTAGTAGACCCACCAACCCCCAACCCCCTTTTAACCCCCTAGATAACGCGAAATTGGGCATTTTTCTTCCGTTACAACAGATTATACACATATACAAGTAAAATAATATTTGGGTCAGTCATTTAGCTGGTAATTTTGCAGCTTGAGTCAGACTCATCTGATTTCCATCCTGATTTCTATTACCTTTTTGGAATTAAATTAAAGGAAATACACTACTTGCGGAGTGTCAAAGCAATGGGAGGTATTTGAGTAGTTCGGAGATCTAATACTGGCTACCCAATGTCAGAGATGGCAAAAAGTGGTCAGTTTAGTGACTCGAAATGCTCAAATTGCTCAACGGGCTGGGAGGCGCACCGGCGCCGACTCGCTACTTGCTGGTTTGCACCTTTCCAGCATGCGTGATTTGGCTTCACGGGACGAATGTCTAGCGTTTCAATGCAGTCCTCGGTGCGGAGGCAAATGGCCCTTGAGTGGGCTGAGTCCCTGTGCGGCCTGGTGCCATGGCGCCCATGTTATCCGTTCGCGGTGTTATTGGGACCCGGGTTTCAGCATTCGTGCTAGTGCAGTGCGCGCCCTTCCCGGTCTTCGAACGGGGATAAAAAGAGCAAAAAAAATATTCAGAAAAATAAACACCAAGGTGGCTGCATTATTTGATGTCAATTAGGAAACATTAAAATGTTTTTCCTCTGACTTTGAAAAGAATTTAAGAAATTGTTAAATTTTATATATTTAGCAACTTCAAAAATTAAGCACGCTTAAATAAAGAAGCTGATCTCAATATGTTAAGCTCTCAATTCTCACCACGATTATGCATATAGAATATACGTGCGTTGAAACTTATTACTTCTTGAGCTGCCACCAGCTATTACTGCATCATGCACGAACGCACACACACACTCTCAACTTATGCAATAATGCATTTCAAGTGGAAAAGAGCGCCACGTTTCATGTTTTCATAGCGATCCAATGAGAAGTTTCTACCTGCACGTATCGAACGTTTGCAAGAAAGGACGAAATGCTCAATCCCACACAGGTCATACGCTGCGGGGTAATCGGACAAGATTTTACCCCTAGTGTTACAGCATTCCAAAATGTGTGAATCAGATTTGGGACTGAAAGCCTCACCATGTTCGTAATTTTCATCGAGATAAAATCTCTTTTTCTACATACAGCCGTATTTTGAGGTTATTGGAAAAATAACGCTTCACGTAATTTTCAGCTTATCATTATTATATTAACTCTGTGATTTGCGGCTCAATGCGGTGTCAGATAACTTTTGTTTTCAAGCGTTTTTGCAGTTTTCTGCTAGCATTTGTTTGCCCGTTCTTACTGTCTTAATTCGATGTACATAAATTTTGTAACATGACAGTAGGAATAAACAAATTGAATTGAAATTGAATGACAATTTGTGTACTAGCTTTAAAATTTGCACAATTAGCCAAAATTTTAAACAGGCTTTACAATCTTTTTTAAGATCTGCTCAGCACGTACCGTGCTCGCTATGAGCTCCCAATTACACCGTCAAGCTGAAAACATGAAACACGTGGCCCGAGTGGCCGCAGAGGAGCTTGGGCCTGATGATGCCATCTTTTTGCCTCCCCGCACCGAGATTTTTTATTGAAACGCCACGCATTTGTCACTAAAGCCGCCGGAAAGGTGCAGGAACCAGCAAGTGGCGAGTTGGCGCCAGTGAGCCTTCCAGTCCGTTGAGCAGCTATTTGTGCATTCGAGTCTTTTAATTAATAACCACCTTTTGCCATCTCTTACATTTAGCGGCGAGTATTAAATCCCCAAACTGCTCAAATATCTCCCATTGCTTTGAAACTCCTAAGAATGCCTTAACAATGCGAGCCAATAACGGGCTGGTTTTATAAATTAAAAATGTATATTTAGGAGGAAATTTAATGAGTAAAATTGAATTTGCTATGGCTTTTCCCAGGCAAACAACAAGGAATGGGAGGCTAAAAATTGTTAAAAGAAAAATAATATCACACGTTCTCGCAGCTGTTTCGGCCCCATACAGGCCTCATCAGCATCAGCAGTAAATTACCTTCAAAACAAAATCCATACCACAGTATTAACTGCAGAAAAATTTTAACCAGCGAATATTTTAGCCTTCCATTCCCTGTTGCTTGCTCAATAGGACTAGCTATTTTAAAATCAGTTGTATTGAGTAAATACTAGACCAGAATGAATCAATTTTACTGGCGAGAAAGCGATTTCTTTTGGCATTTCTGGATGGGGTAAGGGAAATTTTTAGTCAGAACCTGTCTTGACAATGTCATCGTCTGAGAATTGGTATTTTACGAAAATCCTTTTCGTAGAACCCCATTTCACAAAAGGGTAGTTTTACAGCATGCATCCCCAATTAAGGATTTAGTATAAAGCTTAAGAAACATCCCCTGGTGAACTATATAGAATAAGAATCACTATTATTTGCAGCAATTATCTCACAACCTTTCAGGTTTTTAAGGATCTGAATTACTTTATGACATTCTAAAGTTTTTTTTAATTTTGAAAAATCTTAGTTACCCAAAAATTTGTGACACAAATTTAGACGCACATTGTGAAATCGGTGTTTAAAAGCTGCAAAAATAAAGTCTTTTTCATGAAGGCCCTTCTTGATCCCAAGCAGTCCAAAAGGACAAGAGGGCAAAGATTTTCATTGTTCGAATTTCTAGGAAACATCCATAAAAAAGTCAACTTTGAAAGGGTTTGATGAAAAAAGCGGTTTTTAACCTTTTGCAATGAAATTCTGGGCAAATTGTTGCACCCGTTAACCTATTGCACGTGTCATAGTGTTTTTGTGTCGCGTTAGTTTCTGTTATGTCCAAAGAGAAGAGTAGCTGGCGGCTGCAAAGGGATAAGTTGCGTTGGAAGGCTTGGCAACAAAAAGAAGTAATGTGATGGTGGGGAGGGGATGATAGAATAATGCATCCGCGTGAGTGTGTGGAAATAGGAGCTAGGAGCCTAAGTAAGACGGCTTCGCCAGCCGCGACTCTTGCTCGGCGCGACCAGGCCCAGGAAATTGAAAGCTATAGAGAGCGAATATTCGCTGCTGCTCCTCGAGCTGCTGCATGGGCGTTGGAAGTAAAGTAAAGAGACATGTGCGTGTGTTGCTGGTGAAAAAACGGGCCCACGCCTTCAGCCGCGGCCGCGGCACAAAAACATGCACATTTTCCCTTCCGATGCATGCGCATTCTGTATGCAAGCAAAGTGGGCCACGCTGTCGATGAAATATGCAACGTTTTGAAAGGGCCGCGACAACGGCCTGTCATGAATTTTCTAGCAACCGCAGCCTCTGGCGTTGCAAAATAGGCGAATTCGGTCGCGCTGCTAAATCCTGGTGGAATCAGGAATGCTCGCTTGCTTACGACACGCCGCGCTGCGCAGTTTGGGAATTAATTGCGGCAAATCAGGGGTTACTGCATTAGTTTCGGGGAAACAAAGCATTATCTCTACAAAAACAAGCTGATGCAACTAGGAATCCCACATGAGCGAATATTGATCCGATCTTGTTTTCGTGCAACAAATTTGTTTTTGGTTTCAAATTATAGCGATTTATTAATTTCATACCGTCTTGGACCAGGAAAAATTGCGCCATTTTCAATAAACACCCAAATTTTCACTGTCCTTTTTCTTGCAACATGGAAATTCGCGTTTGGTTGTTAAAAGTTGCGCAATTTTACCGGGATCAGGACAAATACAATAGATTTTGTGCTTAAATGACGAAACAAGGCACAACGGCTGATAAATTATCGAAAATGCATAGATTTCAAAACGAAAGCAGATAGCGACTTTTAATTGTTGGACATAATTTATTCAAAAAGAGAAAAATCACAAAATCTACTTATTTTGTTCTGAGCAAAATCCACCCAGTTTGAAAAAAAATAGAATTTTTAAATGTATTAAATTCATATTTTAAATATACAATATGTATGTTTAGTGGATACAGAGACGAGCTCCTATTCCTTTTTCATTTTTGGTTCAGGGAATTGTTTTTGTTTTTTTGATAAATTATTAATTTACGCCGTTTACAGACTATCGAGGAAATTCTTTCTCTAATTTAAGTCGTTGATAATTCAAACTAGAAGTATTTGTGAAACCCGATTTTTTACTGAGCTATAATCTGTTAAGTTCAAATTTAGAAGCCAGTCAGAAATTGTTATCCTTGGCTTCAATTGACTGCTGGTTGATCTATGATTTTCTCTTTTCCTATTTAGTCGTAAAATATTTGCTTCCGAGCTCAGAATTTTTAACCCTTTGCATCTGCCTGGCTAACGGCTCTTTTTAAATTTACGGACCCTGATCTCCAACCCTATTAGCGAGCAGCAAAGGCGGAAAAAATTGCTATACTCTCCCATGAGACCAGAAGATTGAGTGACTATCAGAACTTTCCCTAGAACCCTTTCAAGCCGAATCACAAAACGAGGCTGCAGGTGGCGTGGGAGAGAAAGAGCGTGGCAAAATAATGAAAAAAATTCCTCCGAGAGAAGATAGCAGTTGTGAAGAACAACAAGCTGAAACCCTTTCTTTAAACCAAATTCGAAAAGCGTTTCTACCCCTGAGGTAAAAATATCGCAGACAAAAAGTGCAAAGGCATTGTTGTTGGGAAGGAGAGAAGCTCTCTTTCAATTTCTTTCATTAAAAGGACATTATTCTTAAAACCAGACAAAGCACGCCGTTAAATTTACGGGTTTTTACCTTGTCCCCGAGCTAAAAACTGCTTCTCATCGCGTCACCTAAAATGTTTAGCCTCTTTGCTTTCTTAAATGTTCATTGTTCACTTTAATTTCCTTCAGTATATGAATTATGATTGACGGCGAAAAATATTTCCACAAAGCCAGAGTGATCAATTTTTACTTTTTCACATGCTGCAAGTGATTGTATCAAAAAGCTTACTATCGATTCCAGTGGGACGATAAAGAGATTTTTAATCAAAAAGAGTTCTTAAACGTGATAATATGAATTTGCGTCAAAGTGCAATTTTTAAAATGCATTGTCAGTGTTACACGGTTCAAATTTTTATCATAGCGCGAAAGCAACGTTCTGAATGATACACCCGAACTTACGTCAGAACGCAATTTAAAATTTCCAGCAGAATACAATGCCACGTGTCAAAAAGATAAAATGTGGACATTGCTTGCAAAAAGAAGCAATATTAAATGTTATTTTTAAATATTTTCAAGGCAACAACAATGCCTGGCTGAATGGAATATTCTTGCATGCCTGCTGAGAGTTGCAATTTATTTTCTTTCACAAGCTCTGATCTGTAATAAATTGACCTATCACTCCTGCGCGAGTGAGGACTGCGAGTGCAAATTCTGTGATATTAAACAAATTAACTTTTACCATTTTTTTGAATGTGTTAAGAACAATCTGACGTTGTGCCAAGCCGCCAAAGCAAAAACGAGCATTGATATGTGATTTAATTACTCTGTATTTTATGTCTGTTGTACACCTTTTGGTGTTTAATAAATATTTCATTCACAAGCTCTCATCCCCCTCAGTGGAGGATTGAACTTTGGCAACAATAACAATATGCGTCCTTCAAAAATTTGTACAAAAGGTTTCTTGAACCATTAAGCCAAAATGATTTGTGGTAGCATCGGCATAGCATTGGGCAAACACAATTAGGGTGGTCCGCAGTGGCAAAGGGTTCTTTGGCATTGGCGGGCACAAAAGATCGGCAAAATTCTATTCTTCTACATCCCACACCACCCAGGGAGTAGCGATATTTATTGAAGCGCCTTTGACGGAAGTTTTTCCCATGGTTTGAAGGCTGCACGTGCATGCATTAGTTTGGAACACACATTCTGGGGCTAAAATTTGGATCCAAAAAGAATATAAACACGATATATGCTCATTACTTTAGACTTAAGTTTATTTGCAGTAGTTAAAATATTTCTGTGAAATGGAAACAACTAATTGCTTTGCAAATTTTGATTTTACAAGTGCTATTCACAATTGTGATTATTAAAGCACTTTGCTGGAAAGGGGAACTTATGAGAAGTAGTTAAACGAGACGTGTAAATCTCTACTCAGCATTTTTTTTCGTAGTGGTTAACAGTTCTTGAGAGTAAGATTATTTTTAGTTATTAGAACAGTTTAAAATTACAAATAATGTATCGTCGTATGCCTTAAGCAGCGATAAATGAAGCAAATACGTGATCCCTCTCGCAAGGAGAATGCAAGAAAATGCGTAAAAATAGATGGACGCAGTGCAGTGGTGGCGACGGCGACAAACAACAACTAACCAACCACACGCACTGATGCAGCCTCGCGCTTATTCCAGAAATAGTGAATGCGATGAACCTCACGCGTTCTCCCCCTTTTCACCATTAAACACGATGCAAATCCATTTTTAGATTTTGGAAAAAGTTGGCTTGAAGAAGGGTGAGGGCTGCTTGTGGTAATTAGGGGGGTGTCAACTGAAATAGAAGATCCAAATTCACTTTCAATTTAGTTTGATGCTAAAAAAATCATTAAGAATGTATCCACGCGCGAGGTTTTAATTAATCAGTAATCTTGACCTCCGTAATAGCAATCAACCCTTTTGAGTCAATATTTGAGGGAATGAATTTTATTGGAGCCATTAAAGTAACCGACCTACATTTTATATAGTAATTTTTTATGTCCATATTTAATTATCTAATGAGAATTTGAATACTAATTGAACACGGCAGTTGGAAAACTAGTTTCTTTTTATCTCGGCGGCGGTATGCGATTGCAAATCCGCGTGACGAGCACGCGCGTAATGGGATTTGGCGGAGCTGTGTTTGGAAACAAACTGGAAACCGTGTGTCACTCGCGTGTTCGCAAATTCGGCACAAGGTAGATGCATTCATTGCTCGGTGATTTCTGGTTTGGAAAGAGGTTGCCGCCAGAAACAAGAGCTTGCATATCCTGCTGCTCTCGTGAGTGTGCTGAAAGCCGCGGCGGCGCGAAACAAGAAGAAAAGAGCCGGTTATTATTTATTATAGCCGAAAGAGAAAACTGCTTGGCTGCTGGTCGGTCGGTCGGTCGGTCGCAGAGGTGCATTTTTATGCAAACGTGCATAACAAGTTTCAGCCAGCCGTCGAACGGCGAACCGTTAGATTATGCACTTCTGCGTGCGTGCAATTGTGCGATGCAAGGGGTTGCACGCAGGTATAGGTGCACAATCGCGAGAGGGGGAGGGGGTAGTTCGGTCGCGCACAGCCTCGGGGGATGTGAAAAATAGTCATGAGTGACAGCAGGATTTCTCTTTTCTGGAAGCTATTGTTGTGCGACGAAATAATCGATTCCAAACAACCTGTGGATGAGTAAGGAACCTTTTTGCATGTTATTTGTTTAGTCACGGAGCTTGTTTGGAAGTCGCAAAAAGATTTAAACTAATTGAAGTTCAAATCTCTGTTCATTAAGTGAAAATCCCACCATTCTTTTGAAATTGGAATTGTTATTATAGTATTTGATTGATATATATCACCTGTCAATATAATCACGGTCAATTGTGACGTCCAAATTATTGTCCAGGGATTTGCTGGAAATTTCCGCAACTATTAACCAGTCCTTTAAATTTCATCTTTCGAGACGAGAAAAATAGGAAAACCCATTATTCTGCGATTAACTATAAAGGTGAATGTTTTTCTAACAATTATCATATAGTAGAATCTACGCATGCCTTTCGAAAAAAATACAACAGTCTTTTTCTTACACATTAATCGCTCTTCTCGAACCGTGAGAATTGTTTGAAAAAGTGCATCCTTTGATCTCAAGAATGTTCGACTGCCAATTTTCACATCAAAGAAAGATCGCAGGGGGCCGTGACAAGCCTATATGAAAACATCTTTGCTGTTTATGAAGAAAGAAAAGTCCCACGGGTCAGTGACGGTTGCTAAAAAGGATTAAGTGCAAGAAAATGGATGGCTTTAGCATTTATTGTCATTTTTGGACACCATTTATTTCCCTTTGTTGAGATAGGACAATAACACAGCCGGAATCTTATCTTTCCAACTGCGAAAATGAAGCTTAAAAGGAAAAGCATGAAATTTCACAAGAATATTTGAAGAATACTTTTAATGACTGTAACTTAGCAACAATGTAACAAAGAAGGTACCTTCCATAATTGTGGCAATACCTCCCAACGGAGCTCAAGAACCTTCACTACTGCTGATAAATCTTCCATGCACGCCAATAAGAACATTTATTGATTAATGGCTGTTTTGTGACTAGTCACACAATAATTGCGGCGAAGACCACAATTTTAATAAACTGTTTTAGGAGCTTTGTGCTTGGAATTTTTGCCCTTTCGTGGCATATAATTGCTTTCAAATATATCTCTTTGTGCTAAAACTTGCAAGCCTAATAACAAGAACATGAATGAATACAATAATAGTCAGTGACGTTGTATCTAGTCTAGAATTTGTACATCCTTGTTGTTGTATTAACTAACAGCAAACGTATCAATAACCTTTTTTAATAATTTCAATATTTTGGCCAGACCCGTCGGCTAATGGTTTGCATTTCGAAATTAGTTCTAGTAGACAATCCGAGATTATTAGTTGAATCTTGACTGGTGTAAGTTTGGAAGTTATTAATGATCATCATGATCGATGCAATGAATTGTCTTTTTTGTGAAGTATAGTATAACTGCGGTCACAAGGGATATTTTTAACATTTTTGATGCATTGCTTGAACGAAACCTGAAAAGCAGTCAGTGCGAGGTCAACTGATTTGTTTATTAATTTTGTTGAACAATATTTTTAGCTGTATATATAAGAATGTTCCTTAAAAGTCTATATAACTTCTGAAATTATTACGAAAACGAGCTGGAATAGGCTTCATTTTGATGTTAGATTATTTGTATTTTCCTATACTGAATATGTAACTTAAAGATGAACCGTACAAGCGATCTCTATTTTTCACGTCCCCGATTGCGTGCATGGTAGGGGGTTAAAAATGCGTGCGAACGCGGATGCATAAATTTCGACCATGGCATGCGAACGAGATGCAGTGAGCTTGGCGGCGATCGCGCCTGGTGCATTCATTGTATCTTGTGTCAAATGACGAGCTGGCAAAACTGGTTCGCACAAACGCAGTTTGCTGCTGGGTGTCGTCTCTCTCTCTGTCTCGTGAAAGGGAGGTTTGAATATGCGCGTAATCAGGCCGAGGAAATTAAGCTTAAGCAGGCTCATCTCTCGTCGTCGTGTGTGTGAAAAACCTCGCCAAAGATGATGGGCGTGTGATATTTTCAAATCGTAATTTATGCGCGAAGGAAGGGTCTGTGTGCTCTCGCGATTCGCGGTGCACTGTTTTTGTTTAAACGTCGTTGCACTCTGACGTCAGCGCTTGTCGGCAGTCGGCAGCTGCGTGCATTTTCAATAAAAAGGGCTGAAAATTCGTTACAGATGCGAAATTTGAATATGATTAAGGTTGTGTGTTGTTTTTTATATCATTCTTTCGTGGGTTTAAAAAACAAAATGTTTACGCTAAGCGATATTTAAATTTATAATAAGCTGACAGAAACGGACAAAAATATTGGAAACTTTTATTTTTATTGCGTGCTAAAACTAGTTTCTATATACTACAACGGCTTTCCTATAATACAAATAATGAAAAATTTCCCTTCAAAAACAGAAATATTATAGGATATAAAGATTTGTAGTGTTGTGTCAAAAATGCATTCTCTTTCCATCCACTGCATTGATTTCAACTCATTTAACGCAGACCTGCGTCACTGTATGCCCGCGAGGTTATGCAACCCGCCTTTTCCGTTAATACTTCTGTTCATACTCCAGTGGATCAGCTGCGTAACATCTATCGAAACAAGTCTCTAAGGGACTAAATATAATTGGCGTGCGGCCGATGACAACGTCTATTGAGGCGAGACGCGGCATACGCACTAATTACGACGCGTCGCCCGCGGCCAGCACGACGAAAATCGCGTCCGTGTGCGTAAAAACGCATAAATGGGCAACGAGGAGATTATTACGGAGATCCATTATTGTTTCCACACCGCAATGCATTGAAACACTCAACCCATTTTCATTCTGTCACAGACAAATTGCCTAAGAAGTGTGTTTTGCCACATAAGGATATTAATGTGTGTGTCCTCTGCGCGTCTCGTTGGAAAATTTTCGTCTGATAATGACTCTTTTTGTTAAAACGTACAAGGCTGACTATAAAAAATCCTCATTTTTCTGGCTTGGATTTCGGAAAAGCGTGACTCAGAGGCAGGAAGGACTCAGAGGCAAACAAGGTGCAATTTGCTTGCTCTTCAAAGGGAATTCCTAAGTGCAAGCAATAATTTTTGCATCCATTTCTATTTTTGCATGCTTCCACGTCGCGTGCTCGTGGCATTCAAATGCTCGCAGACGGCGCAGAAAAATTTCGCTGTGATTAATAAGCAAATGAAGTCATTTCGCAAGCTCAATACGCATAGAGCAGAAGAAAATCAGAAACAGCAGTATCATCAGATTCTACTGACCAATAAATTTTTTGGATGATTTTTACCTGCTACAACATTAGGGTTTGTTAATTTTGTAAATTATTATATTCATTGGTTACACATGCAGCATTCTAAATTGATTTTCTGACAAAGATGAAAACAGTTTTAATTAAAAAACCTTTTTATTTCCGGTCAAGTTTATGTGTTTTCTTTGTACTAAGAACGTCAGTTTTAATTCGAAACACAGTCAAACACAGTCAAAATTGGATAGACAGTGGAGCTAAAAAATCCAAGCAGTTTTAATTTGAGCGATCGAATCTTTTGTGCTTAGCAAAGGCAAAGGAACTAAATCTGACTGAACTTTGACTAAATCAAAATCTAATTGGTAGATTATACAACAGTGCAGAACAGCTCCAAGTAAAGCTCAAAAGTAAAAATTAATTCAAATATCATATCAACCTCAATTCCTTGGGCTCACCGAAAAATAGAGATATTTTAATTTTAGGAGTAAATTTGAGAATTTTTAGGATCAAACCAGCAATAATTATTCAGTCTTTGCAGAAGGCATTGGCCTAAAATATTTATTTTAAGAAGAGATGTTCTTGAATTCAACAATACTTTAAAAATTAAATTTCATATCCATTTCTGACCATGGAAAAAATTGTTCAACTTTAGGGCAAAGGTTTATTCTAATATGTTTAAATTTTTGATGTGCGAGGAACTGATGGATGAGTTAATTTCATTACAGCACGAAATGTTATAAAAGTCAATTGCCTCAGCGTAGTACCACGCTGAAAACAAAGCGCCAGCACGGCCAACATCCCAGAGAAGCTTGACCCATTTTCGCCATTTTTAATAATGCGAGCACATGCAGTCGAACTTGAATGAAGAAGAGTCGGCGCGGTGTAATTGGCCGAATAATTGGACTAAAGGACAATTTCGCGAGCGAGTGCGCGAGAACAGGAGGCGAAAATTGCGTCGTTTTCTCGCGAGGTGTGGAAAAGAGCGAGAGCGGATTTTGAAAAAGTGCATTCAGCGTGCAGTCGCGCGGCGAGAGAAGAGCGAACGAACGGGTTGGCATATAGTGCAACGCCACCTGTTTGTTAGCTTTATGCAGTTTGAGGTTGTGAAACCGGCTGCTAATTGCATTTGAGGTCAACAGCCTGGCAGCCTGTATATTTGCAATGCTATTTACATGGCGTATCGCTGTCAGCCAGCCAGCCAGCCTCTCGCTCTCTCTCGCTCTCAGCCACCACCACTGCCGCGGCCGCGCCGCCGCCGCTGCATATAGAGAGAGACCGGCGACGACACAAAATGCATTTTAGCGCACCAGCGGCAGAAAAGGTGCGTGCCTGCGTCGCGGACGAACAAAAAACACCGCGCTTCGGACAGTTGATATGCGTTTTGAATCCGATATTGAGAGGAGTGGTTACGCCAGAGTTATAAGCAAGCGGCGAGGGTAAAAACGCGGATTCTCTGCTTGACACTTTGAAAAGTGACGCGTCACTAAAGGCTCCGCTGTTATACATTTTCATCTGGCTTGAAATTTTTGGCAAGCTGTGTCAAAAAGTAAAAGGATTTATGGGCATTGAACTGCATCTTGCATTTCAGCTTTGTAACACTCTTATAACTATATTTTTTTTATAAATTATCACCGTGTGACAGTTACAAAATTTTTAAATTATTAAAAATTATTTTTGCAATAAAAAGTCAAAAGGGCACTGACCCACAAAGCTTAACTTGGTACAGTAAAAAAGAGTTTGTTTGCTCGATTAGAGTGCTAAATTAGCAAAATTTGTAAACAGTTACAAAAAAGAATTTGTAAATAAAATTACCTCAGGTCGCAAGTTAAAAATAGACTTCTGATATGAGTATCAGACTGAAAAATTGTTATATGGTAACTAACTGGAAAGGACCAAATTTTGAGGATAGACATTTTTCTTGTCATGGATGTCACTATTTGTTCTGTGTCAATCAGATGATATATATGTGTCATATAATGAACCCCAAAGGTATTTGTAAATGTAGATTTCGTGCTGAATGGTGGGAAAATAATTTTAATAAATTTGTCAGGGTTTTACCAGACGATATTTTGTGTAGCGATATATGTAACGACATAAAAGGCCACCTTTTGATGAGCACATTACCTGCAATTTTATAAAAACTGAATCCTAATGGTACCAATCATTATTTCTTTAAGTCTCAAATAACAATACCAGCGCTCATAATTTGCTTGTGGGGATTAAATATGTTTAAAAAAATGAGTAGAGTTAATATGAAAGTGTAAGTGAGTCCACCCCTAATGTGTGTGAACGCGAGAAGATCGCGTGCTCGAGAGAGGGAGGCTCTTGCGGTGCCTTATTTATACCTGAGTTTCTCCATCGTTACATATTGGTACACAATAATTATCATTGATCGCAATATCGTCAGGTATAACCCTGACAAAATTATCCATAAATAATATTACCTAATTTTGAAATCTATTGCAACTTTTATTTAACTTTTAGAAAAATGTCGTTATTGATAATTTTCCACGCCTGATTTGTTATCAATTGAATATCAGACAAAGTACGCTTGCGGATCATTTCATTTTACTGGTGAGCTATTAATACGATTCAGGTCAATAGAAAATAAATTTTGACACGCTGGAATTTGCGCGTCCTTCAATGTAGTTTTGGATTATGCCATAAAATCCAACAAATTAAAATTGAATTCAGAAGCTAAGAATCACCGTGATCAATTTGCATTTTGTATATCGGAAAATGCATTTTTAATAGGCAAAAAATTGTTATGATCGAGACAAATGACGACCAACTTCATGACGAAGGTTTCCAAAATCTTTCAGCAGTAGGTAATTCCTTAATTCTCATCTGTCTCATTTTCACTAGATCTCCGAGTCGTGGCCTAATTTTCCCGTTTCACATTGCGGTCTAAAAAGGTGCGCAGCAAGTCGGATTACTTTGTGCATGATCGGAGTTGGTGCATCGGAGGGCGCCGGCTCGAATGACAGGTTGAAAAATTTCGGAGGAGGGCCATGCATATTAATATTTTGGAAAGTTTTCCCCACCACGAGGAGGCGGCCGCGCAGTGCATAAGCTGGAGATGATAAAAATTCTAAAGTAACGGTGCTCAATTTCGTAAGAAGTGCATAAGTGCCGTTAGTGCATGGCCAAGGCAGCAGCCAGCGGGCGCGCACGCCAATGCAATGCGCAACCTCAACACGAAGCACCATGCCAGAGATCTCCGCTCGTTCACGGCTGCACAATGCGTCCTCCTTTGGCCCATGCCGCCACGAACGTGCACCACAGCCGTGCCCACTCCCAGCCTCATTATTTTTTACCTCTTCCTCATTAATCTGCTCCTCTTATAAGAGGAATATTCGGCGCTGACATGAGACACAAAAGTGTTTAATGATTTTATATGGTGAACTCCTAAATTGCATTGATCTCTGGATGCTTTTCACTGCGGGTTTAAATTAATTTTTCAATCGTCCGAGATTGCTTATTATTATGTGTATCTGGACAAGTGAGGTCGATATTTGTTGGAAGAATAACAACTTAAAACAACAAAAAAACGCATATTTTGTTTGTAAAGAACCTCTATAGAGCATTGGTCTAAGAGTGATAAAATTTAATCCAGTATAGTTTTAGCACTACCTCAAACAAGCCCAATAACTTTATATGGCATAATTTCACATGCATATTTTTTGTTGTTTTTTTGTTTAAATGAAGAACTGTCTAATTTATTTAATTATTATGGATTAAATAACTCCAATAACTTGGAGATTGCCGAAGGGCGAGATTCGGCACATTTAAACCGCTTTAGTTCATCAAGCAGTGTAATTAAAAATGAGTGTAACGCAATAAGCATTTTTACTATAAAAACCAAGAAACTGTAATATCACCGATTTTTGACAAAAAAAATGTAATTTTTAATTTCCCCTGGCGAATATATCTGAAATAATTGTTAGAAAAACTGATAAAATTCGTAATATGCTCCTCAATTGTTCAAACAGTCAACTCATGTACAGATTTCTCAAATTTGGACTCTTTGTGGTTAGTTAAATTGTTTCTTTCAATGGTGTCAGTTGTTATTCAATTGTAGCATGATATAAAAATAAATGACAAGCACGAGTTATCTTTCAGCAGGTACTTGCAATTAAAATGCAATTAAAAAGGAAAAAGGAAATAACCCATAAATAAATTTTATCAACATTGACTTATTTTTAAAGTAGATAAAAATCAGTAAGTGTAGTGTAACACTAATCTACATGCGATTTAAAATTAAGCTTTTAAACTTTTATCCATCTCATCGTTTCAGTGGGAAGCTAAAACAATAAGTCGAGTGTGCAAGTCATTCTAGGCCAGGCGAACGCTATTATCGTGCAACGTGAGAACTGCATCTTAGGCATTCACCATGATTGCACGACGCGCACCTGTCGAATTAAGAAGCGAATAATTCGATGATGAATTCCGATTCCCCGCGCATTCTGCTGACCCTGCTGCGTGCCGCGAGACGCATCCTTTGTGCGGTCTGCAGGAAGCGCACAATGATACGCGCGGGGCAATCCATTCCTCCCGGCTTTTACTTTTCTAAATGGGCTCGCGAGGAAAAGAGCAACGGGCAAAAGGGTCTGTCTGATATCAAAATACAATATCGCCAATACGCCGTGATTCTGGCCGTCGTGTTCCCACGCTGCCTCGTCCGCAGAGAGGGAAGCCCTCGCTCGGCGATACCTGCTGCAAGGGTTGATGCTACGTCACAGCAGCCAGAGGCAGTGCGCGGGGGGAATCGCGTACGCTCAACAGGTCTTTTTCCGCCCCCACCCGCCCGCCCGCCAGCCAGCCTGCGATATCAGCTCATTTTTTCCTCCCTGTCTGGCCGGCGCACAAAAATCAGCGACCAGGTTACCCGGTAAGCAGACACGTCATAGAGCCAAGTGAAAAAGAGAGACCGAGGAATCTCCTCACCGCCGCCCTCCTCACCCCCTGCAAGTATCTGTGTCGCAGCGTCTGCAGAATCGTCCCCCGTGAAGTGCACACACAACAAACACACCTTCACAATATCATCCGACTTATCTTTTTTCAAGGCGCGGCGGTGGCGGCGCGGACAATAATATCCGCCGAGAGAGTGAACTAAAGATGCGACGGACGGCTAGCAATAGCTGCAAAGCCCCTTGACGCCCTTTCCTTCTTTTGTTGCTGCCATATGGAATCAGTCTCGGTCTTGCAGATATGAAGGGTTGGAGGGTGGAACAAATAAGATAATTTGAGGCAGATTTAAGTAGGAGATTAAATTATTTCAACGATACACTAACTGAATGAAAAAAACCGTGTTTTCAATAATTATTGCAGGTTTAACTCATCTGGAGTAGTTTCCATTACGATGAAAAGTGTCATGCGTTTCCCGCAGGTGACATTATTTAGAAATTATTTAAAGAACTGAAAAATAAAGAGGAAAAACGACCAAAAACTGGGGAGTGAAAATGCAACGACGGTAAATTCAAGCAACATTTGGAAAGCGTGAATTTGTCATCAGTTCAAACTAGGCTAATGAACCAAATTGAATTATAACCGTTATCAATTGCACAAACGAGAAATTTTGTGCAACGCGGGTTCGTGCGAGTGCATTCGGCGGGGCGTATTGTGTAACAAGCGCATCGATGCATCAGGGCTGCATAATTTTTGATGCAGTTGCCTCTAGAGATGCATGCGGGCTCCGCTCACGTATAATATGTATGTGCAAGCTTTGGTGCATGCAGACGCTACTCTTAAATGTACATCAGTGGCAGACAAAGACTTTTACTGGCCAAAAGCCTTTAATTTCGAAAAATTACTGCCCATGTTTTTTTGTTTTACTGCAACTTATTTGTCATGTGTGGCAAAATTTAAAATTTTCAGATATGAATTTATTCAGATCAACTATGCACGTTAAAATCTACCAGTAACTTATTTGTTAAATAAATAACTCTGTTAATGAAAAAATACACATCATCAAATTAAAATCTGAAAAAAAATCAATAATGGGTAACATCCCATGAGTAAGTAAAAGACAGCAAAACATTGTAATAAGCGAACATGCGAAAAATTCTATTTCTAGCAATTCTATAGGCGACAAAGCCTTCTCGCAATTCTAAAGCGTGGCCTGCGTTTGTAGTTCCCAGTAAGGAAGCGGTATTGCGACTTTTGAGCGAATTGAATCGACCTCCACCAGCCGGTCTGTTCCTTGAAACTTTCCACCCCATTTGTGTATTTAGCCTGCCGCATTAAGAGACGCTCCGCCACTGCTGTCAATAACGCCACAAGTCACACAATACACATGTGGGTGTCCCGGCCAACGTGATGCTTAATATTTTGCTCTCTTCCACACACACACACACATACACACACTCGCTCGCTCGCATGCTGGGGGTGACTTAATTAATTGTGTCATGCTCCCCGCAATGGCTGCCTATCAACTTTCAACCGAAATATTCAGACTTTCTGTAGCGAGGCAAACATTCGAAAGGATGCAAATTTAATTAAAAGATTCGATTCTATCTCTGACTTCCAAATGAGATGGCAAATTTAAAAAATAAAAAAGGGGCTCTTAAAATTTGGTTAGTTTTTTCTTCTGAAATACACTGCAAAAAAAACGATTTCACAATCAAGGCCAATGCTCATCTATTTTTAGCGTATAACAACTTTTGACTGCAAATCTAATTTGACAAATAAATCTAGAATTGAATTATTAGACTGATTTTTACCCACTTGATCCAGGTTCTTCTCAATTAAACGCACTTTAAAAAAGCGAAATTTCAAGTCCTGCGAAATCTAATTCGAATTAAGGAGAGTAAAGCCAAACAAGGTAAACGAAAAATGTATAAAAATCAAATCAATTATTCCACCAGACCCTTCCCAAGATCAGAAAGGAATTCGAGTTGAAACAAGCTTGCGAGGCTGTTTTAAACTCAGAAAAAGTCGTAATGATGATTTTTTTACGACTGCTGATAGATTTTTAAAATTAAATAACAACCATCAAAAAGTTACGCTGTGCTTACGTTTTACCATAATTTCCTCTTGTGATGATTCTCTAATATTTTAAAATCCCATAGAAAATAATTACTAATCTACTGTAATTTTTTTAAATGATTATTTCCGGATGAAAGTCGTTGTTTCCTATTTTAAACTTGCACATGATCAATTATTTACTGCGATGATTTTTACACTCCATAGTTCAATTTAATAAATCGAATGATTTGTAAAGAAAAACTTTAAATTTGGTGAGCACTTCCGAGAAACCACGAGTGCGTGTTTCGATACTTATCATGCCATTTCTTAATTGAAAAGAAAAAAATAAACAAGTGCAGCGGCAGTAAGACAGCACGACCGTGGGACTCATATTAAAATAATTGTCCCAGGCTGGTTCGAGTGCTGGCTGGCTGGCTGGCTGGTGTGCACGCGGTAGAAAATTTTGGTTTGGTCTGGAGTGCTTTCGAGAGGAGGAACAGCATAGCGCAACAATTATTGCAGGGCCGTGTTCATTGCTCCCTTGCCGCGTGGCCGAATGCGTTCTCAAATTTGGCCCTGCGCTGAATGGTGGGGGGGACCAAATGCACATGCATCTCTCGCTCACAGATTTTTTTCTCGACTTTGTGCGGCTTGTCCTTGGGTGACCTCCAACTCCAGGATTCATTGAACTGCAGCTGCACAAAAGATGCACCTCCCAAATTTTGGCTCTGCATTTTGTGTTAGCTAGCGTCTGGTCTCTTGAGCCACTGAGCAGCCGGCCAACCGAGCGAGCCAGACAAAAAATTTGAGGAAAAAATTGGTAGATAAAAGTGAGAGAGGACGGTGATAAGCTTATGGCTGGTGTCTCGATGCTTTGGTTAGCTGCGTCATGTCGAACAGTTTCAAAGGATGGAATTCTATGTGCACATCTGAGCAAATAATAGGGTTTTATCTCACAATTAAACTGTAGATCACAACCGCGTCATTAACATGAACCCTTTCATATTATAAATTTTGTCCCAGTCCCTAAAACACAAGCCGAAAGGAAAATTTCAAATGATAACGTCAGTGAGCAGTAAATTTAACCAAAATTTCGTCAACTGCGCCATTTGTAAATTAACCTACTTCCATATTAAACACGATGAAAGGGATAGAATTAATATCAAATTAGTTACTAAACCTTGGAAAAAATTTACACTTTCACTGTTTTGCCAAAATAGAGCCATTTCCTTGAAAGTGTATTTGTGCGCAAAAAGTTTCATGCAAGGACGAAAAAGAGAGTCACGCGACTGTAAAAATCATTACTTTCGGCGCGGCGTTCAAGAATTTTCCCAGCTCCTATACTAAGAAATGCAATCTGCCCGTGTGCATGAAAATTTTATTAGATGGCGACATCGTGGGCTTTCGGACACACGCGAGATTGATTGATTTTACCAGGGTGCTTCCTGGAAAGGAGAAAAATCGCCAGCCGAGCAGCCAAAATGTCACATTTCGATGGAAATACAACCGCACGCCCTCGCCAAGGAATCAATTGCTCCATTTTCCGAATTTTCTCCGTAACTTTCATGAGGCAAGAGCGCAAATCAATCTTTTCGTTTTGTCTAATTGAAATGAAAAAGAAAACTGTTCAAGGGAAATTCACAGAATTCTTATCGAAAACCACAAAATAAAATTTTAAATTGCGTGAAAAAGGAGTAAAAGATTGAACGATGACCAATTTCTAAATTTTGACTGACGGCATTGATTTGCTTTGCACCCACGTGCTTAGGGCAGAAAAGGGCTTTTCTCATTAGATTATAATGCTTCAAATTTGGGAAAACAGGTAAAAAAACGAATTGCCACAATTAATAGCAAATCCAACTTTTCCAGTCCTGCTGGGCGCGTCCAAGGCTCGGAGCGATTACAAACTTGGCAGCAGTGCATTTGATGCGGTGTATGTGCATTTTACCCTTTCCTTCCGAGGAGAGTCAGCGAAGGGAGTGGAGCGAATCCTCTCTCCGCATCTCACACGGATTTTTTGTCTGGTAAAATTTTGGTCTGGCAATTCGGCGGTGCAGGCTAGCTTGTTAGTTGGATCAAATGCATTTTTCTCGTCGCTGCCGCGTGCATCTATCGCCTTGAGCAGCCCGCGGGACCCCCTTCCCCCCCGTTTGCCCCTCAGACGGCTGGCGCGCCGTCAAACTCGCCATATATACCGAATTTCGGGTCTAACTCTAGTTTCCCCTACCAACCAACGACCTTTACTTTGAGCACCAAGGTTAAAGTGTTTACATCTTGGATGCATAGTTGTGCGCGCAGACTATCAAAAAAGGATGCAGTTAGCCAGCCGGGGCCACCATGCACTTTGTTGCATTCGCCGTGTGCGCGCGTGTGCATTGACACAAAATGTGGAATAACATTAAATATCACACTCTCTCTCTCTCTCTCTCTCTCTCTCTCTCTCTCGCGTTTTCCAGCGACAGGAAATCGGGTTTTCCGCGCACGTCTCTCCGAATGCAACTGCACTTCCTTTATTTCTTTTGTTAAAACGGCGTGGCTCGTTATCGCCCTTTGCATGCGACTTCAGTCTCCGTTGTAAATGCAGACATAATATTTCCGAGAAAAAGGAACAGTTAAAAATTGAAAAATCGGTCGATCGAGAGAAAGTCATTGTAATCTTTGCATAATTATTAAATTTTCTCCTAAGGATTCTTACTCTAATGATCTCACTACAAGATTCGCCTTAATTGACACTATTATTTTACCCTTCAATCAGAGCTTTCTTACCATTACACGAAATTCAATTAAAAAATGTGAAGATTTACCTAATGAACCTACAAATCATGTTTTTTTAAATAATAATTAATAATTTTAATTTAATATTTTCTGAAAACTGTCATTGTCCATCAAGCTCTTACTTGGAGCGTAAAATTCTTTTCCCGAGCACATGTTGGGAGTTTTTGCTCAGACGGTTTTTCTATGCCGCGGGGGCCTGAAAACACAAACCAGCATCTTTTCTGGCTGCTCTGTACCAGCTCAAACCGAACTATAAAATAAACTCTACCTCCCCCAAAGCGGGTTCGCGAGATCCCCAACTCTTTCCCAGCGCGGCGGCTCGTCTACTTAGCATGGAATCTGCTATCCTGCCTGCTTGCGTTCCCTCGACTTTCGTGATGAGCGGCCGCCTACACTAAAAACGCATCCACGTTTTTGTTGGGCCGCCACTGCAGCCGCGATGGGGCTTTGACTTTTGTGCCAGCGAAACAAACTGAAATAGATGCAGTGATATGGCCATTATTTGAATCCCTCGACTAAGGCTGCACCGCAAAGATTGGAGATTTTAAGAGGAGGGTGTGGAACTTTATTTTGAGGACTACTGAATTATAATGGAAATTACTAATCCTGATTCAAGTCATCAAATAATTGTTTAATTGCATCGATTATAAAGCTCATACTGAAATAAAAGCTCATAATTTTAAGCAGCCGTTTTCATATTCAAGGGTCTAGTGCGTGTGGAGTAATTTTTACAATCTGAGCATTAATGAGCCAGCGATGCGCGTCGCGCCGTCGGCGATTTTTCTTCTGCGCGCGTGTTTAATAATCTCTTTTCTAGAGATACTCGTCGTCGTCTCTTTGCCGCGTCGCTCGCCCACGAACTTTCAGCTAGGAAATTCGACACGTGCTGGGGAAAATGTTCGCGCAGCGCCCCGTTTGATAAGCAAACAAATATCAAAGTTGTCCACGTCGCGCAGTTGTGTGGGCTCGCTGTAAACTATTATGTGTGTGCAGCGCAGCAGACAGCGCAGCGTAGCCATAAGTGACCAAGTGATAACCAATTTCTTTCGCTAATTAGCAGCAAGCTCAGTTAAAAAACAACTTCATTGCTCACTTTGTATCAATTGGAAAATATTAAATTAAGGAAAGGGTTTCATGCCAATAAATAAAGGATTATTGCAGATTATTTACGACCAAAAATTATTAAATAATGCTTATGATTAGCGGGCCATTATTTTTAACGTTTTGAGAGTAAAACTCTTATGACGGGCTTTGAAAGTAGTAACAAATCCATACTTGTCTTGTTTTATTAGTTGATTTTTTTAATTAAACGGGAATTTTGTTATAACTTATTCTTGAGAGGTAATTTTTCAACTCCCAAGAGATGTTAACGCGAGAGAGGAAAATGATGATTTGCTAAATTGGAAAGGTCTCCAGAGGAATTTGAAAGCGTAAAAGGGAGGAGTGAATCGCAGCAATTTCCAGCATCCCCTATTCGTGATAGCCGAAAAAATGAGCTGCGCTGCTGTGCATTGATCCAAACGTTTGACAAAGAGGTTGTCGCGTCAGGTGCATCATATTTTATTCGCCGGCATTGTGCGCGACTGGGAGTGTGAGAAAACCTCCCCTATTGCCTTTTACTAGATAAATAATTACTGTAAGCACCGCTCAACCCATTGCACCTTTTCGTAACCCCCACCTGCGAGTGCATGTGGCTAAGTCTGAAAAAATTGCCTCTCTCATACCAGGTCCCGTTATAATTCACCTTGCACACTCTGGAAACAAAATCTGGCTGATGGCAAATGCCGCGGCCTCACTCTGCCCAAGATTATTAATATCTCGCTCGGCGAATTTTCGCTTCCACCCCTTTCCTAACTGTAAAAATAACACAACCCTTCCTGCTGCCAAGAAGCCCCCCGCCTGCAATTCAGGGTTTAGGAGGCAACAGATTGCGACGTTGATGTATGATTTCCAAAGCGGAGAGGGTCGTTTCCGTCTGCTTCTTAATGATGGCGTTTGGGCGCGATCAAAAGAAAACTGCTGAAACCAAATCTCTGTCGGCCAGGTTGCGCGGCTCTCCGCCAAAGGGATTAAATGGAAAAGCGGCGTTTTTGTTGGTTTGGAGGTTTACAAATATCGCATCGCTTGGATTCCTCGACTGAAAATTTCGAAAAAATATCTCGTGTGCATTCGGTGATAATAATTATTATGCTTTTATTTGGTGGCTTCATGTGTGGGCTTCAAATGACGTAAACTAAAAGCGCATATTTTGCAACACACAAGTCGCGCCGACCGTTGCTCAGTTGACTGAAAACAATTTTAAAGTGTTTTCTAACAAGATTTCAGAAATATTTTAATGGAAAACAGCATTTTGCTGTTCAATAGTAATTCATTTGTGTAAGAAGTGTAATTGAAAACCCGCAAGATAAAATTTTCAGATAGTAAATCATATAATTTGATCGCTAAACTAGGCTTTTTATTTATGTACCTCAACTATTTATTTCAATGAATACGCATTTCATCGGTTACAGATTCTGGTTTGAATTTATATAGAGCATTTCGATATTGTTCTCTGTTTCTTATTTCCAACAGCTCACAGGTGTTCACGCAGGATGGAATTTTCTATTTGTTTGGCAACATGTTTTCGAAATTTTTAAGAGAAAAATAATTCTGCACCCTCGAGAGACATATGCGATGTTTTCATTGTTGTCGAAGAATGTTTGATCCTGCGTATAATACACGTGGCAGGTATTTTTGGGAACACAATAGCTCATTCAATGGGGAGACCTTGCAAAAACCTTCACCTCTCTAAATTGACCCTTTTTGTGTGTTCACAAGAATCCTATTGAAAAGAGATATAATGGCAGGTCAGCAAAACTTATATAGTGACAGCTTCAAAACGTTTCCGGCTTAAGGCAAGGAATGTTTTCGGAAATACCTAATCTTAACTGAAAAGTAATGTTAATCTGTGAGTAAATTATGTAACCTGCGCAGCAACTTTGTAGAGGACGCTTTTGTGTGAAATCTTTTACTATTACAAATTACTGCCAAATACAAATATCTAAAATAACAAAAATCAGAGTCGCATCCCTAAATGTGCGCAACTAATTGTAAGTAAGCGTTGCACCAGCTTGTGGAATCGGAATTCATGAAAACTAGGCACAAACGTTCGGCCATATAGTTGTCACAACAAAATGTGCAAAATCGATGAAAATCTGGTGCGGTCTTTCCCCCGAAAAGCGAGCGATGCGAGATAAGTAAAGGCGAGCTGAAACCAGGTGGACGCATTGATAATTAACATAATGGCACACACGCCCGAGGTCCGTATTATATATAAAAACGGCTAGATTGGTAATAATTACTCGGTTTTAGCGCTCCATGGAAACGCCAAATTGTTTTCACTTGTTTTGAAATGCTTTTAGCACTGCTCTCGCGGATGAAGTGAAAAACTGGCCTGCACTGCTGCTATCAGTTTGAGTTATCTCGCCATCTGCGCGTGGAAATTTCTGTTCTATATAGCGTGATCCGTGTAAGTGCGCAAAAAGGCGCCGCCGCATGTGCGATTTTGGGGACAGATTTCCCTTTTTAATGCCCTTTGTCGCAGACACGGTGATGCCTATCTGGCCCCGGTTGCCCGAATTAGCGATTTTCGGCAGATATATTTCGTAATATCGTAATTCACCGCGCCTTTTGTTCTAACTATTTTCAGGCACGGAACAGCAGCACTCGCGAATTTCGAATACGTTCGCTTGGCCGAGATTTCTTCGAAGTAGATAATTTCATTTCCACTTGCAGCGAGAGTTGTTATTACAGTTTGATTGCGGTCGTTTGGCAAAGCTCTTAGAAATAAACATACAATACGTACATGTTTACAAAAAGGAGCGATAAAATACCCAGAAAATGGTGAAAATTTAAGCTGCTTTTAAGAGATATTAGACACGCGGATTTCAAAATAAAACCTTAGTTAATTCAAAGCCCTATTGCCGCTCCGTTTGTTATTTCTGCAATAAATTATTACCTGGATAGCTAAGAAATACGACCCTCTATTGCTTTGAAAACTTTGTTTTGAACTGTCTGTACATATAGTGAACTTTTAAGATTGAAGTATCGAAACAACCTTTCATACCTCTAATCTATCTACAGCCACGATTTCTTACCTGAATTTTTCACAAGCTCAGTTTTGCTGTTTTTTTTCTTTTAAAGAAAAGTTTCAAACTTCGCTTAAATTTTCTACTAAACTTATTCCTTTAGCTTCAGAGTCATATGGAATAAAAAAAACTGGCCCATTATTGAAAAAGCTGTTTGTTGAAAATCAGAAAAAAACCCTTTTAATCTTCATTTTGCGTTCATCTTCAGTTAAGTCCGTCAAAGGTATAAGCCGTGGAAAAAGTAAGAACAATTATGTGTCGCAAGTTGTTGCAAAGAATCCCATTGTGTTCCTCTAAATAAGTATTGCCATTTCATCCTATTTGCTCGAAAATTCCTTAAGTAGCTTATTGTTACAGCGGATGTTTGCCTTGGTATCGTAAACAAAATCGATAGAATTCAGAGATTAATTTAATAAAAAGGGTACAGAGTGAAAATAAAATTGAGCTCAGCCTGTATTTATTTCAGAATGGTTACCAAAATAGTGTCATAAATAAATAAAGTTCTGTCACTTCATAAACTGTGCGACGTGATACAAAAACACTTCATCTTAAGCCGCTATTGTGGACTCGCGCAGTAAATTCAGCATTTGGCACTTTTTGTGTGAATTATACAGCTCAAAATCATTTTCATAACAAACTAAGACACTAAAATTTGCATAAATTAATATTCTACTAAAGATTAATTTTTAATCCGCATCTATTAAAACAGCAGTGGCAATTCTGGCAGTTTTTCCTATAATAATCAAGAGAAGTCGTTTCCAAGCAGCAGGAAAAAAAGCGGGCGAGAGTGGAAAGCGAAATGGGCAGCTATAGGCTAATGGGCTCGCCATTAAATTCAATCGCATATCCCTGGCCTAACAATCAAGCGCGCTACACATGTGGAGTGACGCAAAAATCCGAAGGTTGCATGCCCAGTATCGTCGCAATGATCTACCCTCGCGGGTGGCCGTCCAAAAGCCGAGACAATTGGCAACTCTCGCGCCCCTTATATGAGCCGCCCCGCACGCAACACAACGCACACGCGACACCCGCTCTTTCCACCTCTTTCGCGTTTTCCAACAAAAATTATTCTAATGATTTCTTTCAGAAAGTGTTTTATTATTCGCTCATCCGTCTTTTTCCCTGTTCAAATGTGCATTGCAAAAGGGGCAGCTTAACCCCGAGATAATAAAATGTGTGAGTGCTGGTTGGTGCTATACAGATCAGAAATAATGAAAAAAAAATATAAAATGGTCAGAACGCTTCTATGAAATTGAAAACATTTCAAATGGGTGTTAAACAGTTTTTCACACCAATAAATTTTGATTTTTTTAATCTCTCTAATATCAAAATATCACGTTAAAAGGAAGAATTGGTTCCAAGAAATCTTGCACGTCTTTAATTTTGTGTTAAAATGTGGAAGGAATTGAAATTGTGTATTATTCATCACGTAACTTCGCTCTATTTATGGTATTTATGATCTGCGCCTTTATTTCACACATACTCATGCTCAAACACTCATTGCTAAATACATATTTTTTGTCGAAAATATCTATCTTTTAAATCAAAGTGCAAGCAGACATGGGAAAACAATATTATACCAGTTAAATTTCATGATAATTATATTAATAAATCTTTGAAATCGGTAAGTCGAATCGAATAATTCTTCTGGGCAGCGTGGAAAACACGCAGAGCTCAACAAACACGGTCAAATTGATAGCTGCCCTTATTATTTGTAAAAGGGAAATTTCTGCTTGTTTGTTGAGCTATGCGAGATTTCTACGCTGCCATGACGATGTAGCTAATTTAGTATTTTTAAAACTAATACATACGTCATCAATGAATTATTAAATAATATAGGTTGCTACAATGAGCATGTGCAGAGGCCAGTGATATAATATAATAGAAAATGGGAAGCTGGCAAGCTGGCAAGCTGCATTCAGGTTGGCGCGATGTTTCTCCTTTTGTACACCAGCAAGCAGGCCACGATTGGCGCTAGCGATCAGGAGAGCAAAACAGAATACTGAACTTCTTCCTTACAACTTGCTCAAAAAAATCGGTCTCAATTTTAACGCATTATATTAAAGCTTCATAATTTTTGACGTATATTTGAATAAAATCGAAATGCATGATGTGTCTCATGAGTTTCTAGAAGCACTATGTTTTCATTTATTAATTGAAATAAATACATCATTAATTTAATCTCGTTTCGAATGTTTCAACTGCGCGTACATTAACACACAAACCTCCTCTCAATCTGAAATCCCAAAGATAAAAATAAACATAGACATACCTGTTCTAGCGTGTTTCTCTACCAACTTGCGCGCAATATTTGAAAAATATCATGACAGCTGCCTCATAGTTTAAATTTCGCGCCAATGTGTAGCATGTGTGGCGTGCCGCATGTTTTTAGTTCAAGCGTTTCCACCCACAGCAAGGAGGTTTTTCTCCCTGGATAGGATACGAACGAAGTGCCTGGTGTGGATGTGCCTTTTTCGGTAAGCTACACGAGCTGTTGCGGCATTAAACAAGTAAGCATGGAAATAAAATCTCAATATTTCTCATCCATCTGCTCTGTAAACACAGCCTTTCTTTTACCATTTGATCCAGTTGCTATCTAATTTTAATAATTTGTTGTTCATTAGCGATTTCCGCTTTATTAATTTGCAAAACTGTCACTTCATTCCAACTCGTAAACCCACCTCTACGTGTCCGGCTGCTTTATTTTACCTCAATTTGACTCAAATATCTGTGAAAATTGTCTCACAGAACTTTCCAAGAGCCTGAATTCATTTCCAATTTCATGCACTAGCTTTGTTTTCTCTGTGCACCCTTGAAAACTGTTTCTTTGGAACATAAACAAAGAAAGTGATGAGTGTGTATGATGTTATCATTTTGTTAACAGAAAGAGTCTAAAGTTCTAAACAGTGCAGCATTTATTTCCAATCATGCACAACTAATATCATTTAATTTAATGTTACTTGCGAGTGTTCGTGATGCCTATGTATTTATTATTCAGCTCTCCAGAGTTCCTTTTATATCGCCAAATACATGCATGTAAACAGACTTCAAGCCGTCATCCATAGACATTCTATGATGCATGCATGATGGTTATATTTATTTGTGTTTCATAATATAATTAAATTACTTTTTTAGTCAGTCTCACAGTCGCTTTATCTTGCCTTTTTAGTACATTATTTATCACCTATCACGTTGAACTGAATATTAATTTTGGTCGGGTTTCAGCATCATCATGGCAAAGCAAAAGGGAGAGCGCAAGAAGAGCGCAATGAACGATGTTGTGACCCGTGAGTACACCATCAACCTCCACAAAAGGCTGCACGGAGTCGGATTCAAGAAACGCGCCCCGCGAGCTGTGAAGGAGATCAGAAAGTTCGCAGAGAAACAGATGGGCACCCCTGATGTGCGTGTTGACACTAGACTCAACAAGCAGATCTGGTCTAAGGGAATTAGGTAATCTAAAAAGTTTTAATAATTGCTAATAGCTTGTCTGACCGTCAACTTAAACTCTAGGAACGTTCCATTCCGCGTCCGTGTTCGTTTGTCAAGGAGAAGGAACGACGATGAGGACTCGCCTCACAAGTTGTTCACCCTCGTCACATACGTCCCTGTGGCCGCTTTCAAGGGATTGCAAACCGAAAATGTTGACGCGAACCAGGAATAAACTTAACCTTATAATAAATAATTAATCATGAATGTTTTTTTTACTCCCCTGCATTATTGTTAGAACTTGGCGCTGGAAGATGCATTATCTGAGAGAATGAGCTTACACTAATTTGAGAAATTTATTTCTTTAAGAATTATAAACAATGACTGTCTTGATGAGAGCTAAGAAAGGGAGAAATTAAATTTCGTCTTGTTATATTTCTCTGAGAAGCTAATTGTTTCCTGCAACTTGGATAGGCAAGAACACGAAGTGAAAATTATTAATACCATTAGTAAGCTTTGCTATCTAGCTGGTTGACCAAAAGATGTTAAAATTTTGCAGGTAAAATTCGCAAACAAAAAATATCCAACTTTCAGAAAAATAATGTTGAAAAGTTGCCATGATTAAATCAATAAGATTCTTTAAATTCAGACTATCATTCTGTACATTGTACATACGAACAAGTCAATTTTTATACGTCACTATGGTTATAAATTGCCTCATCGAAAAGAGAATAGATGGGTAGTCACAAAAATCACTAGCGGTTTATTGGGTTTATTACTGCTGCTGCAGCCTGCGAAAGTGCTCTAAAAATTTCCATGAAAATGGTAGTGGGTGATGAGGTTCCAAGTACAAAGCGTTGCGAGCGACTGCGAGATCCATCTTTTAAGCGCACGTAGTTTTTGAGATAATCTATGAAAAATAGTAACAAAAATAAAGTTAAAATTATTAAAGCGAAAATGTAGCGATAATCTCGTATGTATGTAATTTTCACTTTTTGTTCCTAGCACTCCAGCTCTCTTTCTCACACCCCACAGCCGGTGGGAATCTCACACAGCTACTACTACCGTGCTGCCTTGTTTACGTTCTGTGCATTGCATGGTTGTCTTAAAAATCTTTTCTACTCGTTGACACCAGTTGACACGACGAGTTCAAATTAAAATATCAATTAATAAGTTTAACATTAACCTATCCTGCCGTGAGATGTCAAAAACGACCGTTGTTTTTGTCACTGGCAACGCAAAAAAGCTAGAAGAAGTTGTTGCTATTCTAGGCAAGAATTTTCCCCATGAGGTTTGTTTTCTTTTAAAATTATTAGCAAGTTTTCGCTAACATGGCATCAAAATTTACAGTTCACCAGCAAGAAACTAGACCTGCCAGAATACCAAGGGGAAATCGATGACATTTGCAAGGCAAAGTGCCTAGAAGCCGCTAAGTTGGTTCAGGGTCCTGTAGTGGTGGAGGACACAAGCTTGTGCTTCAACTCGCTTGGAGGTCTACCAGGTAATTGTTCAATCTTTGACCACCACTCAACCTTCTCGGACTCCGAGTGTTAATGAGCAAGAAGTGTATGTATGATACGTTGGATCGCATTAACCATAGCCCATGTTGGCTCGCATTTTGTTAAAAGGCATTCTCAAGAGTGTCAATGCAGTGGAACATATTTGAGCAGGTCAGGGATCTAATACTGGCTGCCCAATGTCATAGATGGCAAAAGGTGATTTTAGTTGAGTGACTCGAAACGCTCAAATAGTTCAACAATTAAGCAGGGAGGCGCACCGGCACCGACTCGCCACTTGCTGGTTTTTGCACCTTTCCAGCAGCTTTAGGGACAAATTTTTGGCGTTTTAATAAATTACCTCTGTGCAGGGAGGCGAAAAGATGGCCATATTGTGCCCAAGCTCCTCTGCGGCCACTCGGGCCCCATGATATCCGCTTGGCGGTGTTAATGGAACCCGGTGAGCTCATAGCCCACGGGATGTGCTGAGCAGAGGTTAAAAAAGGAATTTAATTGCTATACACAAAATTAAAATGAATCATAAATAGTTAATATATCCTCTTCGTACATTTATCGCTCACTAATATACACTCCTCGATTTTTTCCCTTAAGAGTAACATGTGTACCAAGAAGTAAAAGTGGTGGGCGAAGAGTACATTTATGTGCCATATTTTTGAAGACATTTTAACTGTTGCAGGGCCATACATCAAGTGGTTCCTGGACAAACTTGGCCCTGAGGGTTTGCATCGAATGTTAGCAGGCTGGGAAGACAAGTCTGCAAAGGCAATTTGCACGATGGCTTACTGCAGTGGACCAAGTGCAACTACATCCCAAGTAGGCACTATTTTATTTATTTGTAATATAGTTATGTAGCACATTTTTAGCTTGCTCATATTTTTGCAGTGTTCTTTAACGGAAAGCTTGAAACTCGTTGTGCTGTATGCATCTTCAGTTTTTTGCGGTGCAAATTTCTTTCTCTTTGTCTGGGAAATGCGCTTTTGAATGTGGTTTATAGAATTAGACTATGTTGTCACGTGTGACTAAAGTGCGCTTATGAAACCCGTTTTGTTCAGGTCCAACTTTTCCAAGGCATCGTGGACGGTGACATTGTGTCTCCTCGGGGGCCCAGACTCTTTGGTTGGGACCCATGTTTTCAACCTAAGGGCTATGACCAAACTTTTGCTGAATTACCAAAAGAGCAGAAAAACCTTATTTCTCACCGTGCGCTGGCTGTGATGAATATGAAAAACTTCTTTGAGAAAGAAAATGAAAAATAAAGCGTTTCGCTTGAATTAAAGCGTGCTTTTAGAATCAAAACACCAATGCAGGCTGTAATTTTGGTACAGGAAATCAAACACTAATTTTAATGGATTCTTACACCTCCACTTTTAATTTGTTTTATTATATTCATATCATTTGTTAGAACATGATGATGATAACACTGATCACTAGCACAAATACTGAATTCCCTCGGGTTAATTTCTACAGCGTGTGTGTTACATTACAGTGTTTTGCGTTTTAATTACTTTGTATAGTTGCTTTTTACTGGAAACAATTCACATCAATCTTTAAATGAGAAAATGGTTTGGATCTTGGTATTATAATATTATTCGTAATATTGAGGGCTCCAGATGAAGGGCCCTTGTGTGAAACTATATAGATAGAATACAACCTAAACCCGCTCAAATACCCAGTCAAGTATTGAGCACTCTATGAATTGTGCCACAGTATTTTACCGTGCGGTCTCCCGTAACATTCACTAGTACAACATCATCCTGAATAATATATACATGTGTGTGATACCTTTTTAACAACTGCACTCATGTTCACTTCTGCCAATCAAACCAATTAAGTATTACGATGAATAAACTCACAAATGCACTAAAGACATTTTACTTGGAATTTTGAAAATAAAAATTAGAGATCTTAAGAGTTTATATATATATACAATGATTGTGCACTTATTGAAAGGAACGTTCAAAAGAATATGGAAATGAAATTGCAAACCGACATTTATACATACTATTTGGAAACAAAAAGTATTGTCTGGATCGAACTATCCTCTCAATACTCCACTTAGATATTGTACAATTATTACTTACAATATAATAAATCAACATTTTTTTACATTCTACGGCGAATGATATTTTTTCTCTTAATATTATTCAGTATGTAATCATTGAATGGCGACGCTTTTCATCCAAAAGTGATCGTGACTAGATCGGACTCATTTCCCTCAAGCACGAGAGAGGACCAAGACTGGTCCTTCGCGACTCGGCAGGAGACTTAACGTGAAACTGAAGCAAAAATCCAAAATATATATTTACGAGATACATTTGGTCACTCAAACTTTGAGAATCTTAAGCCTAGATGTTTTTACAGCATTATCTTTTATCTTTGGTATATTGCTGACGTTCACAAGGTGGCAGAGCACCATTGCGACTGGAATGCAACACAAAAATTGAAAAAGATGATGGTATATCTATTTATATCACATCTCTCTTTACCATAGTAACACCGAGCGCTCTGATTAGCAGTTGCGCATGGCGTGCCTCTAGTGGTTACACTAATGTTACGGAATTATATCATACATATAGGTGTATTTTTCAATTATACGTGCGAGATGTGATTCGGTCGCTGTTTTAGAGATTGCACATTTACATCGGTTTAGAGTGTTAATTAAGCGATTTACAAAGCACTCAACTTATAACACATGATTTTCCAAATGAGAGAATTTTGTTTTTATACATTAGCATCCCTCGCTGCAGCTCTTGTTGCAGAAACAGGAGAAATAGTGGTTCCTGTTTGGGCAGGGGGAAAACATCCAGGAACTTTTATCCTATGCTCTCAAGAAGTTAAATTTTTGCTGCTACCTTCCAACGACATGAATTTTTATGTAATACTCAGCTACCTCAATATATTTGCAATATTTTCTACTATTCGTAAACCTTAAACTTGATTTTGAATAAATATATATTGCTCATTTTTTCAAACCGCACTCAAACAATATTTCTAAAGCATTAATTTTTGTCTTATACTCTAAACCAAATTTACAGCCGAGTTATTCATTTCATATTTTTCTCCCTTCGAAAGCAACCTCAGAGAGCCCAATGTTGATCGGATAGAATTCTCTAGATGCGCATCATTTTTTTTATTTTATGCTAGGTTTGTTTCGTTATTGGCACCGCTCTTGCCTGTGCCCTACCACACATCAGTAGTTATCGGGGTTTCCAGTATTAATTTATGTTTGTTACAATTTGAAACGCCTAAGAGAATAGCAACTCGCACAGCGACACATAGTGTGCGCACATGGTCATGTACCCAATATTGTCACACTGCTGGTTTTGACAACACTTAACGGCTGCTTCTTCTTTGAATCAGCCTTTAACGTCAACATTTTTTCTGGTCCTGAACAAATCATACACCAAACTCTAGAAGCGGCATTTTAAACACAAAATTTCAGCAACTCAGGGAAACGGTTGTGTGGTGGAGAACCATGCACAATGCATAAGTACGATTTTGAGATTGAATATGCAGCAAAATAATTTTAATCGGATCTTTGAAGTGCTTGGAATATCTTAATAATGTATATAACCTCTTTATCTTTTGACCTCGCTGATTCGTTGCAGAAGCGGCCTCATACAAAATGCTTCTCCCCACTTCTGCGATTTATAGAGCCGTGCAGAAAACTCAAACAAGCCATATATGCCGCTTTGATCATCCTTTGCACTTTCAACATCTGGCAGGCTAAGCAAATAACGTTAATAAATCATGCAAAACAGCACCTGAGGTACCTAAACAGGAGTGAGCTTTAACCACTAGTTTAACAACAGTATTTGCGTAGAGAGAATGAGTATTGAGATGCGCTCTCGGTACAGAACACTCCAAATATCACTGGGACCTGATTACAATACAACAAACTCGTCAACAATTAAAATTTGGCTCCTCCGCGTTTGGTGACCGTTATTATTTGTAACAACAACATTACACTTTGGTGCTTTTTTATATAAATACGTGATTCTGGCAGATCACTTGTTACACACGAGATTAGCTGCATGGAAAGGGCGTATAATATTATAATAATAACGCTAGGAAGTAGATGAGAAGAGTCTTTTAACTGCTGCTGTCGCTGTCCGACTCTTTTTCGGCCACCTCGGCCACGGGTTCTTCCTTCGGCTTGACCCTGGTGGCGGCCACGTACTCGTTCAATCCCACCGGCTGGATCTGCTCGATTTCAATGCGGTACTCGCAGCGTGCCAGATGACGCACGCACTTCTCAGGCGGATCCTCGTCGCGATCGCCGAGGACAGACAACGACCGAACCGTAGTGTGCGACGCGTGGGTCGACGGCATGGTAAACTCAAGCCAGCAGTACTTGGCCAGCTCTTCTGGGATCTGGTCAAACGATGTCAGGGTGAACTTGGAGACAAGCTCGTGGTTTGTGTAGGCACCTAGGGAAATTAGCTTTATATTATATTATATTTTCTATTATTTGAATATGTTTTTTATGTATCCGATTTCGATTTTAGAATATTCGCGCGATTAATGATATTTAAATCCAAATTAACTATCGGGTACCTTGGCCTTCTTTTGGCAGTCTCGCAATCCTCCATACAATGGCATGATGCTGGTGCTCGTATTTGGCGCTGCCAGAGGTGACCTCGATCAGTGACTGATCCAAGGTGTCGACGGTGCCCAAAATTCGCTCCAGTCCTTTGACTTTGCCAGTGCTGCATGTCGAAATACACGTGAAATATTGGTTTTTACTTACAAAAATAAAACTGACCGTCTGTGCGCAGACTTGACAGATCCATATCTGAAATGTTTCTCAATCCTGAACAAATAAATCCAACTCTCTGGTATGGGGATCCTCAACATAATATCTTCACATGGTATTTGACCAAGTTTACGACTTGAGAAACCAGGTACAAGAATATCGCATTTCAATTCCACCTGTGAAAGTCAACTTCAACTTTATGGCATAACACAAATATTAAGTTTTTTACTCACCCTGTTGCCGTTAATGCAAATTGTACATTTTGTTTGCAAAGGCAGTTCTCTCGTCTTAGGAGGCCGCACCCTGAACCTGAGAAGCTCAATGTAACTAGCATCTGGCGGTTTAAACCTAATCAATAAAAAAATAAGCCTTCCAGGTTATTATTGATTTTCAGTGAATTACTTGATGACTTTTTCGCCTTCGTAGTCGCTATTGAGAACACAACTATGAAACTCGAGTTTCTCCAATCGAATCCATTCTTCTGTCTTTACAGGAATAATGTCATGGCGTCCAACGACTTCTTTTCCTTGCCGGTTGATATCGTTCACTCCCAATTCCAGGTCAGGCATTCCTACCAAATTTATTCCAGTTTTATTTTAATTTATTGATCATTTTAAAATCGCACCGTTTATAAATCCAAGGAATAATATTCTAACTCGGGCAATTTGGCGGCCAACGCGACCGTGTACATCCTGCTCGAGATACAACTCATCAACAGCAGTAATTTGGACTTCTTCCATTTTGTAAGTAAGGGTTCGGTCCCTGTGAGCTGGGATTTTGAAGAAGGCCTCTTCCATGCTCACCACAAACTGTTTCATTGTCTCGTAATCTTGGGAACCGAGTTTCAAAAGTTGCGAAATCTGTAAGATTTTTATATTTGTTTAGCCTCAATAACAATAAGTTAAATCGCATGAAATTTTACCTGAGGAGCGTGTTCCACGGGCAATCCAAGTTTCCGCAAATCGCTTCCAAACTCTTTTACACCTTCGTAGTCTCCCTGTATCGCGTAGGCCGCAAACTTAGTCAACCGATCCGTAATTCTTTCAGCCTTTTTCACTTGACCTGGTCGCACGCCTGGTCGCTCTTTGTAAAACACAAATTGTAACTTCACGGTGAATATTTTCCCATATTGATCAAACTGCTGTGCGCCTGCAATTAAAGTGGAAATTTTAAAGAAGAGAATAATTGAACATTATAAGCATATAAAATAGTTTTATTACACTCTGCCTTAAGAATATAATATTTTTAATATACTTTACCAATATCCGAGATTGAATATGATGCTTGCAATGGCAACTCTTGGAAAGGATCTCTGTCATCTTTGGTATTGAATAGCTGCACAACTGGATTTTCGCCTTGATAAACCAGTTTGACGAAAACTTTTTTCCAGAATCTATAAATATTGTTCAATAAATGTGAGAACCCTTTACCAAAAAGTGGAAAATTTTTAGCAAGCTTGCAGTTGTATAGCGTTTTATTATTTTATTGACAATGCTTGTAGTGAGAGATAAATTTTCATTGAAGCGAAATATTCGAAATTAAAAACAATATGTAGCAATAAGTCATGTACAAAAATGCGGATCATTAATACAATATAGCATTGAAGCACATAATTATGTTAATAACTGTAGGGTGATTTGAATAAAAAGGGTAAGATTATAAATTAATAGATTACGAAGCGACGCAAAGTGCAATATTAATAGAAGCACTTGCAGATTTTGCCATACATAATATTAATATGCCATACATACAGCACAGATCAAACTAAACAAACAAAATGAAAAATAACCATAAATTTACCTGCCGCTAGTTGAAATAGTAAGGAGCACAATCAATGGCAAGATTATTCAAAATGAACTTGTACAAAAAGAATAAAATGTATTTTTTACGATTTATATACTTTTATCAATGTCTTTTGACAGTAAAGAATAAGCAAAATTGAAAAAATTGATTTTTTTTCTATCTACCTTTGTCCAGTTATTTTTTTCTTGTTTGGCTGTCTCAAATGCATTTCCCAACCATCACCAGTGTAGTTAACTCGTGGGAATTCTTCCAATGGTTGTGACATGTCTTCGTCAAATAATGGTGAAGGTGGGGTTTCTTGAGAATCAGTTCGCTGGTATGTCGTTGAAATAGGGACATCTTGGGGCGCTAAAATAAATTATAGTTTGATAATATTTATGTAATCTACAGTTTTTAAGTATTTTGCTTTTCCGCTGATAGGAAGACAATCCCATTAACATATATTTTTACTCAATAATTGTTTTATTATTACGTGGAGATTTGTTTTCAATAAATTATATTTTTCTACTGCTTTTAAAATAAATAAATTAACCGATTGTCAAACTTACGTGTCCTTGGCTGTGGAACCGCTTCACTTGCTGGCATTTCTTGGCTGTCAAATGGATTTATGCGCATGGTGTTATCAGCGTAGGCTGCTTGAACTGGGCTTTTTGGTGGTGGCGCGAGCGTGGGCACGGTACCACCAGAATGGGCTGAAAAACTGTCCTGGCCCCTAGAAATTCATAAGCTATTATTATCAAAATAATAGTTTTAAAAAATTATCAATTAACCTGATGACTACAGAGAAGTCCGTTCCCCCTTCATCTGAGTCTCCAGATTCTTGGCGTTTGGCTCTCGCTGGCACAGGTTTAGGTACGGGTGGAGCGTTCATGGCGAGGAATGCGTCAAACTGTTCATCTTCTCCTCCGAAACCCATTTCTCCTGTTCCTTCCCACGAGTCGTTTCCCCAAGCTTAATAAGACAGATAAAAAATTACCTCGCAAATTATAAGTTGTTTTGTGATATTAACACTAACCACCATCTCCTTCTTCCAATCCTACAGATGCTCCAAACGCATTGTAAAATGCATCACCACCTTCTTTTTTGTCACCTCCAGCATTATCAAATTTGGCCGCAAATGCATCGTTGAAGGAATCGAACTCATCGTCCTCGGCTGTGTTAGCCGCGCGGGTAGCCGTTTCTATGTGTGATGAAAATGGTGCTTGTATTGAAACGGGTGCAGTCACAGGTGGTGGCACTGGCGCAACTTCAAGGGATGGTGAGCTAGCATTTTGAGGGAAAGCAGTAGGGGGTTGAGGAGCAGCAGGGCTTATTGGTCTAGGTGGTACTTTCGGGGGTGGAGGCCTCCTGGGTTCGGCTGCAAAAGCAATTGGTGGTTGTGTGGACTGCGTCTGTGTTGTGTTACCTGGAGATGTTAGGTCGCCAATCAAATTAGCTTCCTCTGGTGGAGTCAATTGCATGACAACAGCAGGTGGGGCGGGCCTTGGTGGAGGTGCGTGGTGTCCAGCAGAAGGATCTCCAAACAGTCCAAATACGTCTGGTTTTGATGGTGGTGGTGGTGGAGTTGGTTCAACTTGATGTATGATATGCGCTGATTCGTGCTGCACGGTCTCAATTTGCAAAGGTGCTTCTTCGGCCATAGGGACGCTGCCACCTCCAAAGATGTCCATAAAGTTTGAAGCTGTTTGTGGCTCTTCAGGAATGAAACTAGCTACTGGTTGACGCTGTTCCTGGATGAAGTTCGCATTTGACTGTTGTTCTGGAATGAAGTTTGCGACTGGTTGTGGTTGTTCTGGAATAAAGTTTGAGACTTGCTGAGGAGGTTCTTGAATGAATGTAGCAACTGGCTGTGGCTGTTCTTGGATGAAGTTCGCATTTGGTTGTGGCTGTTCCTGGATGAAGTTCGCATTTGGTTGTGGCTGTTCGTGGATGAAGTTCGCATTTGGTTGTGGCTGTTCCTGAATGAAGTTCGCATTTGGTTGTGGTTGTTCAGTCATGAAACTAGCCATTGTTTCTGATTGATCAGGAATAATGTTTGCCGAAGGTGGTGGTGCTGCTGGGCTTGTGTCCATCATGAGGTCTGGTTCTTCAATGAGCATATCTGATGTTGGGCTAAGAGAGTTCAATTCTCTCATAGGTGTTGGACTTGGAGTTCTGGTGGCAGAAAGTCTGTCCAGAAGCTCTGAAGAATTTGCATCCATTGTCCCCGTTACCTTTTGAATTAATTGTACAGTTTCATTGGAGGGAGGAGCCAACCGAGGTGGTGGAGGTCTGGTTGGAATTGAAACTTCATCGTGTGTTTGCTGCATACGTGGTTCGGTTTGGTAATCAACCCCTACACCAGAAAGTGCTAATGAGGTTGGAACAGCAGCAGTGACCACAGGAGGTGCTGGCCTCGGGGGTGGGGCTTCTGGACTAAACATAAGGGCATCTTGAGCAGGAGGCTGTTGAGAGGCGTAAAAATCGGGTCGCGAATCCAATTCTCCTCCAAAAAAATCCACGTCTGGAGCTGTAACTGCCGCTTGAGGTTGAGGTGGGTCTTCTTCGATACCAAACATAGCGAAAGGATTTGTGGCAGCAGCATTTGCTTCTGCTGGTTCGAAATCCCCTGATCCCATGAGAAATGGGTTTAAGGCAGAGTCAGCAGGAGGCATTGAGAAATCTCCTGCCAAGAAAGGGTTTGATGCCATAGAATTGTCAGCTGCTGGCATCGCATAGTCTTCATCAGACATCAGGAAGGGGTTTCCCCCTTGAGCGAAATCCATTTTGATCAACCGATAATTTCTTTTTCAAGCAACTTCAATTCAGTCTTCCCTGGCAACAGGGTACTGGCAAATGAGGTGTCAAACGGGTCAACTTCAAGTTCAGCAGCACAAGCTCCCTGAGGGCTTAGTGGCCTGTGAGGGGCTTCAGGGTCAAACTCGCTTGTTAGAAAATCCGGTTTTTCTTTAGGTGCTTCAATTTCCTTTTCTTCGATATCTTTTTCTTCGGATTCCCGTGGATTGAAGTCGGTATCTGAGTAGCCTGGAGGAAGATTAGGGGCTGGCTCGTCAAGTTTCAGTTCACTTTCTAGTAAACGAAGCTCTGCTGGTCCAGGCACAAGAACTGTGCTTACCTGAAACATGTAAGTTTAATGTTGAGTTTTACTCCTTCTCAATTTAATGAGTTTATTTGCTTAAAAAGAGTTACTAGTATATGAGAAGGTGCTCAAAAATTTATCTTATTTCGCACATTTGCATCGCGCATTACACTATAGTATCACGCATGTTTTATCCTCGATTATAAACTGCCCAGAATTCAGTGGAATGTTCATCTTAGTTAAATTTCGACGAATGATTCGATTTTAAGGAAGTGGTAATATGCTGCCTCGATAAACAAATAATATTAGTTTTCTAAATAGAAGTTTTCCTACCTGTGTCGTGTCAAAAGGATCGGCAAGTGGTTGGGCTGTTTCTAGTGCTGGGGTTAGTGGCTTGTGAGGAGCTTGGTCCTCGTCTTTTGAGTTGTCCAAAATATCAAGTGGCAAAACTTTAGGTTGTATTGGTATTGCCACCGTCTCGTTGAACTCTGCGTTTGCTAGCTCGTTTTCAATAAACCTAAGTTCTGCTTTACCAGGTCCTAAATTTTCAGCAATGCTTGTATCGAACGGATCTTCAGCTATGACCTCTTGCTCTGGCTGAGGTGTCAGTGGTTTCGCAATTACACCAATATCAACTTCCAAATTTTCTTCGACAATCAAATTTATTTCTTTGCTGTCAGCTCTTGGGTCAAAATCAGTATTGTCGACGTCGTCCAAAAGCTCCTGCTCAAGAATCTGGAGCTCAAGCTTGCCTGGTGCTAGATCAACTACAGTAGACGTGTCAAACGGGTCAACTTCCCTGTCTTCTTCCCCTAATTTTGGTTCAATAGGGTCGTGAACGAGATTAGCTAAATCAGTGCTACTTCCACCAAGCAAATCCCGGTGCTGCTGACGTAGTTGCACGCTAGCTTCAACTGGAGATTCTACTGGTGCGGACACAGATATTGTTGGATTTTCAGTAACCGTCGGATTTTCGTCGGCTCTTGGATCAAAATCGTCGTCGTCAATGTCTATTTGAACTGAAACGTCACCGAGAATTTCACTCTCGATAATTTGGAGCTCAAGTTTCCCAGGTGCAAGGTTTTCAGCGTGTGACGTGTCAAATGGATCCTCAGGACATTCACTGAGTATTACGTCAACGTCAGGCGACAGAGGAGGCTTCTTTTCCTCACCGAGTGCTTTGACAGCTACTGATGTGTCAAACGGATCGGCGTGCTTGATCAAGGATTCTGCTGCCAATGCAGCAAACTCATCGTCTTCGTCTTCCTCAAGTTCTAGCTGCACTTCCTCTACTGGAGTTGTGCTGATGACATCAAACTCGGCAACTAAACTCAAGAGCTCGCTATTGTCTTCTTTCTTTGCCTCTGGTTCTGGTTTCTTAGCTGGAGAGATCGGTGCTAAAGCAACCGGAATAGCAGTGTCTGGAAGATCCTCTGGAGCTCCTTCGTCAAGAGCTGTTTTTGTTGGAGATTGAACCAATATGTCTTCAGTTGGAACTATGCCTTCACCTTCTAGAAGCAAATCTCTTGGCTGCACTCTCCTCTTTTTAATGCTACCAGTGTGCACCACCACACCCTTTGTTACATTCTTGTCGAGAACACCTGTCAATACATCAACAGCGCACCCAAGACTAACAAGTGTTTTCTTTTTGCCGTCCTTAGTTACTATTTCCTTAGGTTTAATTACTTGATCAACAATCGAGGTATCAAATGGATCGTCTTCAGGTTCAGGAGGAGGACTCTCAGGGATGTAAGCAAGTTTGATTTCTCCACTAGTTACAGCGTCAATATACGTAGTGTCAAAGATGTCGTCCTCGTCCTCTTCTTCTTCGGGAGACTCCTCGGGCTCTTGGAATCTTAATTCTTCCTCAAAATTTTCTTCCGCAACGGGCTGAGTAGGTCGTGGTGGAACTTTAGGTGCCTCTGGACGAGGTGGAGGTTTCTTTCTCTCAGGCTCAGATGGTCCTGGCGGTTTGCGTTGATAGAAACTCTCCTTCTTTATTTCTTCAAGTTTTCCCTTGGATGCCGATAAGATGTCATCTACCCCAGCAGTTAGCGCCTTGAATTTGTCCCACTCATCTTTGTTCTCGTGCTTCTCTGCCTCGGGTTTGTCTTCGACGGCACGAGGGTCGAAAACGTCGTCAGGGATATCTTCAGCGTCCTCGACGGCGCTGCCGCTGGTTCCCTGGGCGACCGCCTCTTCGAGCCTCGCTTTGTCTGCGAGCTTTTTCTTGTACTGCTCTAACTCTTCCTGGGTGAATAGTTCCTCGTCCTTACCTTTCTTGTGCTTCTTCTTTTTCAGTTTCTTGTTTATTTTGAGCATATTCCGCCAGCTCTAAAAATCTGCAACAACCACCGCCTCAGTTAAGACCTAAATGTGAAAGGCGTTTTGCTTATTTGGCAGCGATATAAGTTATTCAAGTGTATTGCGGTGCAAATTTTTAAAATTTGGATCAATAATTATTCAAATCGTTCATTGTTTGAGACTTCTTATTTGAGTATAGCACTTTCTATATAAAAGTGACAATTTTTGAGCATGCCTCCCTTTTAACCTAACGTGTACAAGTGTTAGGTGGTAAGCACCACCAGGAATAAATCTTTTCGTTTGTGACCGTGTGTAAATGCTTGAAAATATTGTTACTTTCCCTCCTTTTAACGGTCATAAGCCATGTAGTCGCTATTTAGCCGAGGTGAGAATCCCAAAAAGTGCATAAGAGCGCGGCGAATTGCTACTGTGCGATATGGGTTGGAAATATGACGGCCTTAAAAATGGGGAGGCTATATTAAATTACACTATCAATTCTCCATTGTTTCTATTTTGATTGTTATGTAAAATATTGTATATATCAATTATTGTTCTGCTATTGCAAGCATTCGTATCTGCCTACGAAATTTACAACTTAAAATTTTAATCATGCTTTCTATGATTATATTATGTTATAAATTAAATAATTTACGTCATATTATGCCATCCCAAATCTATTCTATTTCACATTAATACTCTACTTTTTGTTAAGGTGTAAATAAACAACTACTACTGTTATTTGCGAGTCAAATTCGTTGTGAATAATAACGTTTTTGTATGCAAACTATATTACTGATGAGGAACGACATGGTTGAATTCTAGATACCTCTATTTTGAAGTGAACAAGAAGCCTCAAAACAATTAAAATCGAGCAAAACGCAAGTGCAACAAGGATTCTAAACGAGTGTTAATTAGTCGCCCCCAAAAATCAATTTCCCATCTGCAGAAGTAAAATCTTTCAGGGTCCCTCATGTATGGGGGTGGGCATCACTTGAAACAAAAATGGATGGGTGAGATATCATGCAAAATTCATGCTTGCCCTTTGCCTAACGGTGGTTTCCTTTGTAAAAGCCAATGACTCATGCCTATACTAGAAAATAATAAAGTCTGTAGTTGACATAAAAATTCAGAATAACCGATTTATTTCAAAATTCCCAGCCCCATTATAACAATTTAGCAATAATCAATGAGACGGATGGCCTCTTGTTTCACACCAATCCAAATGCGCACATATAAATTCACGGCTTATATTTGGAATCACTTCAAGGTTCAAGCATAGCGGAACCCTAAAAAAATCCCACCTGCTCTTTGCAAAATGGTTCATAAGCTAGAAACCTGGCAAAACGCTACATATCTTAAGAGAGAGAACCTCCGAGAAGAGGCACTCCTGCCCTATTTTCACACGGTGGAGACCATTATAGGGTCGCAGAAAGCGGCTTGGGGAGCAATTAGACTAGCTGCTAGCCCCCGGAGGACAAGGGCCCAGCGAAAATACTCACTGATTGGGGCCACTGGCCGTGTGCATTACTCACTCGAGGGCCATCGGGAAGAAATCTGGATGGTAGGTTGCGGCCAGAGGTGAGTGGCTGTGCGAGTGCTCTCCTTGGGCCGATACGCCAGCAACATCGAGCCGTTACCGATTGCACCCCTATTACCAGGCGAGGGTTGCGGCACCCCCAGAGTCGATTCTATCGACGGGTATCGCCCGATTTCAGTTCGCCCCCACACGCGGCCAGAGCAATGGCCGACTTGACGGCGAGAGCGCTGATCGATACCCCGCTCGCGAGAGCATCGATCGCATTGCCCCCGCCGCCTCACCCTCGCGTACACCCCTGCTGCTCACATCATGCGAGCCCTTCGCCTATGGCACAATTGCGCGCCAAAATGGCCAATCCGCACTCCATTCATTGCGGTCAGCCGGGTTCTCTGCCGTGAATTTTTTATGCAGGCAAAGCATTTTTCAGGGGCACGGGTATGCAACCTGCGTGCCGTTCCTGTTAACAATTTGCCTATGTCTGCCACTCATCTATTTTGGTGTTCTGACAATTTTAAAGCGTATAATCTTATCTTTCTAAACTTCCGAGGAGGTGTAGAGCACAATCTTGAGTTATAATAAAGACCAATTTTATCTAAAATGTTAGTATAGAAACAAAACAGATCATATTTACCGTGTTTGCACGAAATAAGGCTTTAAATTTTAATGCAAAATTAAGCAAACTGATTGGAGGACTAATTTTCCTTTTTTTTGCAATATGTAATTAAACTTTTAAGCAAGTTGGGAAGTTAGCTTGAGGTGTTCTACGTTCTACAAACACAATAAAGAAAGCCATTTATTAAATAAGAAATCATCTTACTATTGAATTCTGTCTGTGATATATTCATCATTCATCGTCTTTGAAAGTAGCAAGCATTTTATTCTCTTTGGCCTGGAATCCAAATTATTTTCTTTTTACTTTTTATGCAGCTCTTGTGGTTAATGCAAATCCCACGAAACCGATAAATTGCATGCATCATTTAGCTTGTTGAATAAAATGGTTATGAGTGGCATTTTCATTTTGGCACGTAGGAGAGGAGTCAACATGTAATGTATAGTTATCGTACACAACACACCTGAATTTAATGAATTAATTAAAGGCAAGACCCTATAATGGGTATAGCAAAGAATAGGCTATAAATAAAAAAATTCAAGCTTAATTGGATCTTTGGGAGAAATGAAGAGGGGCTTGGAATGATGAAGACCGATGAATTCAGATAAAGAATTTTGTTCGTGGATTGGTTACAGTTGGAAATCCGATCGGATGCTTAATCAAATACAAGAACTGAAATGGTTTACAATAATAAGTTACAAATTCTTTAGTTTAACTGACGGTTGGACTCACCCCTTTGAATCGGGTTCTGCACTATTAAACGAATCACGTCAGCACCGTGTGGCTGACGGACGAAAACTGAATTCTTATTTTAAAATCATCTTTCTGCTGTTAAACAATAATGCAAAATTACAATAATTCAAACCGCCGACAATTGTTGGCTTCCAACAAAAAGCAGGACCGCGTTGTTGTACCGCTACAGATCTATATATATATATATATATATATATATATATTATATATTTTAAATTTTAGCAGTTCTTGGTTTCATTAAAAAATGTAATAGAAACAGAAATATTACGTATTAGTAATTTATTTAATGCTGAAAGTTGCAAAATGGTTTGTTTTCATGTGTTCTCTCTTAATTCATAGTTATGTTAATATTTTAAAAATTTAGTTCATAGATTATTTGTTTTATTTCATTAACATTGAAATTAAAACGCAAGGAATTCCGAGTTAATTGTGAGGGACCGTGACTTGCTTGCATTTCATACATTCTTATTTACCACGGTAAAATTATTGGAAAACACGATCTCGTCATGTTCCTGTCAAGCAAGACGGTGTCAATATGATTGTTGGGATGTTGGGCAAGCGAAACACCCCACCACTTCTCCCCCCCCCCCCCTATTTGTTACAACACACACACATGTGGTTTTGCTGGTAGGGAGAACGCATACAGCTTTCAAGGAGGTCTCCAAAACACGCCCCTCACCGTCACGCCGAAAACGTGAAGAAATATAAACATTGAATTTTTATTTTACTTTTCTGCATTTTCTGGCAAATTTGCAAAGAGATGTCTCTTTTGATCGGTTTGCGGTTGCGGACAGCGTTATCGTGCCAAAAGTGCCGCACTATATACACCACAGCTGCGAGGGAGGGAAAGCGAAATTTCAGAAAATTTGATTTGGGAAACAAAAGAGGCTCCAAGGAATTCCGAAGGCAGAGGAACGAAGGGATGGTTGAGGACTTAAAAATAGAGTGTAAGTAGATTATATTAATTTTTTATGATGTTATTGTTATCAAAAGATTATGTGATTCGAAATTTGAATTTTTAGCTCCAGTTAGACCAACAGGATACACGGTGGAAGATGGAAGTTTCAAACAAGTGCCTGAAATGATCCCCGAGCTGATTGTACCGGACTTGGAAGGCTTCAAGGTTTCTACCAAAACAAAACACATCCTTAATTTTTAGGGTTAAATTAATTATTTTTTTCCAGCTGAAACCATACGTGTCGTACAGAGTGGCAGACGTTGTGCAATCAGAGTTCACGTCCCAAGATCTCTTTGACGCAGTTTATTCCAAAAAAATTGTTCAAGATTTCAAAGAAGGTAAGCTAACTGAGGATGGACAGCCCCTGGAATACAGCGAGGAGGAGAAGCTGACCCCTGAAGAGGCTTTCAGGAGGGCGAGGAAGACTGGCAGTGACCTTTTCGCTCAGACGTGGGACGATAATCCCAAGAAGTCGTTTCTCTCTTAGTTGTTTATCTGCTGCATTGCTTGTTCCAATAAAATAGCTCTTTACTTGTGAAATCTGCTATCTTGTTTGCATGCTACATGCGGGTAAGATAAATTAATCCTCTCTCCCACTCGGCATTTGCACTCGGTGCTAGATGAACGAGCATAATATATTTAATCAAACAGACGCGCTATTGTGCAAGAGGAATTTCTGGCTTTTCTCGTGGCTGTGCAACTATTTTTATTGGGCCAGCACTGGCAGGCACCCCATTAACCTCAATGGTGCAGTTATTTTCGTTATTTCAGCCGTGGCAATAAGCATTGGATCAGCATAATGAAAACAAATAGTTTCTGTCAGTTATAAGTTCAATGCTAATTATCCCAGCAGCAAAGAGTTTCCAATGAAAAATTTGTTTAAGCTCTAAAGTGGTAAAAATCAACCTGGAGGGTTTTTGGAGCAAATCTATGGGCACACAAATAAAAAATTAACGTATTTCTCCTCTCAACAAATATACTAGCAAATTACACTGTAAGATGTTAAATAATATAATGCCACTGTGGTCTACTTTTTGTATTCCTTTTATCAGAGAGAATTGTAATTTTAATATCATTTTAAATATTAAACCTTTAGTGGTCAAAATAAATTAAGGAACAAATATCAACTTAAATTAGGTCATGGTGTCAGGATTAAGCTTAGCGCGAAATTTTTATTTTCTATGTACTACCAAAGCATAATAATTATAATAAGCTATATATATTTTGACACCCGTTGCCCGCAGGTTTAAGTATTGAACTTGACCACAAGATGACTCATTCATTGAGTTGTGCATCACGGCTATGGTCAGTTACGGCATCACGCCGCTAGTGTCGCACTCAATTTGATTTGAATGGCACGAGCGGTAAGGTAAATGTCAATGGAGACAACCCATGGCTAATCAAGCTTGTCATTTCAACACGATACGCCGCTGAGACAATTAATTGCAAAAAGCATCCTCTCGAAAGCACGAGTGGCACCCTGCATAGCAAATATTGCACAATGTCCAATTTGTTGTACAAGCTTTTCAACCCCCGCAGCATCAGCAGCGTGATGATTTCAGGCTCGAAGGTCCGGATTTGGCGACTGTGGCGGTCCGGTTCCCGAAAACGAGTGCAGAAAGTACCCCTCTCTCCCGGCGCTGCGATTAACTAGCCGGCGATCTGATATATATCATTGCGTACACACTTGCGGACATTTTAGTTCGAGTGGGGCGTCCGCGAGCGAGCAGCGAGTTCGCTTCGGCGCGTGAGCCAACAGGAGCAACAGCACACACACACACACGTTCGGGACTGTCGATTGTGTCCAGCCGAGGAGCGTGTGCCTTCTAGCCGCAGGAGCAGCAGCCGTAGACGGCTGGGCAGCCGCAGCGATGACCACCAGCCGGCCCCCGGCGGGCCACAACCACCCCTGAGCGAAAGAGGGAAAACACCCCCGCGGCCGGCTCCCCCCGAGAGCAGGAAAATGGTCCAGTGGCAGCAGCAGGCACCCCTCTGGCGCCAAAAAGCACAACTTTTCTTCGCCCTGTGAGTGATATTTATGGAGCGAGTTTGTCTCTCACGACTTGGACTCTTTATGCGCGTTCATTCGTTCGCTGGTTGGAAGGCGAAGGCATTGATCGCGCGCGGCCACACATCATTCACCGGCCGCCCTGATTTATACTTTGCTCTCTTTGCGCGCTCGTTCTTTTGATTGTGCCGCCCGCTCGCGCGCAGATTGCGTCCGCCGATTATTTTTGGGAAAAATACGCGAGGCTGAATGCTGCTGGCGGGTATTCTCTCAGCCAGCCGCCGCGGAGAAAGGAAAATGAATGGGTTTTAATCACGCTCTCTCAAAAGTTTAACGAGCCTTTTTGCTTGCCATCAGGCCAAAAGCTGAACCAAAATCGGTGCGATTAGTCAAGGCTCAGGTCAGGGTAAGGAATTGTTCCAAACACACATAGACGGAGAGCACTCCGTGTTTTGCTCGAATCATTTGCGTGCATTTTTTTTTCCTTTAAATAATCTCCATTCCTTCTCAGTTTGACAAGCGTATTTTTTCGTATCGAATTACCCGCGGTTTAAGCGAAGATATTGATTGGATCTCTCTGGTGTTATTTATAAAAAAGACGTTTATTAATGCTTCATTTTGGTTTGATTCGGCTGTATTGGTTACATGTGAACCAAATCCTGATTTGTGCTCCGACTCAGAAAATTGTAATTTTTCTTGGGATTGGATGTCTAACAACTTATTGGAGAAATACATTGGGTCTTAAAAACAATTTTTGCTTGTTAAAAGAGTGTCATTTTGATAAAAAAAGACAAATAATTTTTAACTATCTTATCAGTTATAACAGTGCAATCAGGCTTGTTTTGACTAATTTTCACTTTATACTCGAATGAAAATGCTCTTGTTTTAGTTAAATAAATGCTGAAGAATAAATGTAAATAAGGCGCATTTGTTTTTTTTCATTTTCCTTATAGAAATCCATGGGAATTATTGAAGAATTTAAAAAAAAATTGATATGCACGCAATAAAGGAAGCAACACCTACCATTTGAAAAACTATCAAATATAAAAAAACAGTTTTCGGTATATTTTCAGTAAATGTAAACAGAAAAAATATAGGCTATTTTTTGTTAGCATTTTTGGCTAGGACATTAAAAACATTATGTAACAACGTGATATAGAAATTTTTGCAAGCAGATGTAATGCGAGATACAAGGTCAAAAGTCTCCCTTTCATCGAGATTTTCCTCTGCTGCGCAACTGCTTTGATGTTGGCGTGTGTGCACAGAGCGCGCGTAGCGTACCCTTGCACCCCAGCACATGCATACATGCACACTTTATATTTGGCGACGGTTAAAATTAAGGTCATCTCCGTGGCGAAACCGCGGCGTGAGTGCCGTGTGTGCAGACGCACAGACAAACAAACGTTATGAATATTCATGTTTGCACGGCGAGATAATCAAATTGAAAGGCAAAGCATGCCGAGCAAACGAATATCGCGGACTCACGTGAGTCGATTACGCGTCACCAATTTGCAGCCGCGCTTCCTCCCGAATTAGCAACAAGGCGATAAAGAAATTTGCCCTAGATTGCTGATCGGGGGCGTATCCCGTTCGGCTTTTTCTGCAATTATTCGCCAGCATCCGTTGCGCTGCAAACGCACGCGAGGCTAGCGAGATAACGCAAGTTTTGCAAATGAATAATTTATCGCGATTTATTACTTGGCATGCGAAGGCTAATTATACGTCGCCTCACTCTCAGCAGCAGAGCATATAATGTAATATATGCACTTAAAAGACAAACACAAAATTATCTGCGAGTGCTGACGTCACAAACACCGGCACTGTGCACTCCTTTATTGCTAGGCGCGGGCGAAAGAAAACATTGCCCTTGTGTGCACTGTCTCGCGTTTTTCTCTAAATTTTTTTACGGCTATCAAAGTAAACAATCACTTTTGTTTGTTCGCCCGGATTATGATATTTGCTTTTCATTCGCTGTCAATATTAGCGGCTCGAGAAAACTAGATTGCAATAAAAGTCGAATTATTTGCGTCTGAAGTGTCCGATATTGGCACTTTTCGGTGCTCAGTGGTGAAACTAGGCTTAAAAGTGACGCAATCCAATGGGAAAAAGTTGAAAGTATCGGTGGGATGCCTGATTTTCGACCTTCGCTCGGTGCATTTTATATCCAACGAGCCTAGCGGTAATTACGGTTCCCCCGTATTAGTCGTCGCAATTTTGGCCGTGCGCGCACACCCGCATGCCGAATTAGGAATTTAATTAATGTTTAATCTCATAAATATTCAACGCAGTCAATTATTTTGATTTATTCCTCGGAATCCGTGACCCAATTGCCCGCGCGCGCTTGAGAAGGATGGTCGCGCGCGCGCGAGATTTCGGAGAAAATTACAGTGTTCACTGGCGGCGCGTTATGCAAAAAACCTCCATCTGCCGTGTGTGTCAGTGATGAAAAGCGAGAGTTGCGACTCTCTATCATTATTACACACGCTGACATGAAGCATGTAGTAGTAGCAGAGGTTGCCACCTGCGCAAAAACACTCGGAGCTGCATTGTGACCGTCCTTGTGTCTAAAGAATCACACTCGGTCGTGTGTATGTTGCACCACTTTAAATGGAAAAAGCAGGCGGCGCCGCGAGTCGTTCCGAAGGTACACACACACACACATAGCGCCCTGCACGTCACAACAGCAAAAAGCACTTTTCTCGACTGCCCAAAGTGCGCGTATGAACAATGGAAAATCGCTCAAAATGAGACACAATGACTGGGGGAAGGTGCAAAATGCTTATTGTTCGTTTTTTGCGCTAATTGCTGTTTGAAAAGGTAAACGCTCGCTCGTTTCCATCGCCGTACTAAAAATGCTGATGCTATCTGTTTAAGGCAAAGTTGAAACAAATCGTAAAAAGTACTCTTAATATTTGCTAGACTGAGGTCGATACATTTTCAACAAGCATAGAAATATTTTCAAACGGTGTTTTGAAGCCAAATAATCGGTTTTAGATAACGGGTTTCTTAGTCGATTTCGGCGAGTTCTGAGGCATCATTTGCAGCCAATTTAACGACCACTTTTTATTGGAATACTAGCTAAGATAACGCCTAATTTTTAAGTTTTTTTAGAACTTTTAACTACTTGAAAATCTTATCTTGCATCAGAAATAGAGAGTTTGTATCTGATTAAAATACATTTTCATTTCGAATTAAAATCCTGGTCAATTTTTTATTAAATATTGCTGTGAATTCTCTAAATCAAGAATCAAAAATTAATTTTAATTTGTTCGATCAAATAACAGAGCCGTATACTGCAACAATTTTTTTCATATTCGTTTTTGATAAAAGGTTCGACCTCTAAAAACTAGAGCGGATATTACAGATTTTAAGAGCAGCGGAACTAATCAATCACAAAAGAAAGAAAAACACATTCAAGTGGACTGAATTTAATCAAATTTCATGCTGTAAGTTGATTCAATATCCAAAATATAGAATTATTAGCCTCGTCTGCTACAACTATTCCCATTAAAATTATAACTCTCTCGTTCCGTGCAAGATATAATTTCATTTATCAAATTTAGAAATGGTGGAATACGGTAAATTTCGTTTTTAATCTCCAGTTATCGAGAGGTTATCTCACAGACCTTGAATAAAACTCCTCGTAGTAAAATCTCGTTAGGAAATCATTTCATTCCAGCTTTTTACTAAAAAGAAAAATCACCCAATGCTAAAAAAATGCTGCGCAAAAGTGACTAGAGGAAAACACGCGTTTTTATACAGTGTGTGTTGCACAAATTGGCGGCTGACGTACGCAAAATGGCATAAAGCGTTTCAGCTTACAGCAGGCCGATCCGTCTTAATGATGTCAATTAATATTATTCCTCTCGTTCGGCGACCGTGCGTCCGCTCGAGTGCACGCTCAACTCTATCAAAGCGGGCAGGCGTGCGCGCGTGTGTATACTTTATTAGCGCGCCGGCTGCAATCAATCAAACCTGCTTCTTTTCGCACCTCCGTGCCTGCGCGCGGCACAAATTGTCCCCTTTTACGGCCGGATTTAATTCCCATTTTACGGTGCCAAACGGCTGTTTCTCGCACTTTCAAAACACACACACACACAGTCCGATTAAAGGCGCTCGGCTCGGCTCACCACCACAAATCCGGCACGCGTTGAATTATTCATAAACGCGGCAATTAAGCAGCACTTTAATCTTTGTGTACGTCTGGCGCGCCGACAACTCAATAAAAATGCTGCAATCCGCGGCCAAAATGTGCACAATTATGTATACTAGCTCGCGCGCGCCGAGAGGTTATGGGCGAGCCTGTTTTGCACGCCTGCATGACTCACTTGTCAGTTCGTATTCCGCCCCGCGAAGCTGCTGATTTAATGGATTTGTCTGGTCTCAATTAAAGAAATTAATTTGGTCACATCAACTTGTCAAAACAGCGCGTGCTGATAAAATCTCCAATTTTTCCTCCGTTTAGCGGCTCAAAGCGCCCCGAGTTAGTTTGCGTGCGCGCCTAGCAGCGAATTTGTACGCGAAAAAGACGACTTTGTCCGCGCTGGCACAATAAAGGTGAGCTGCAGGGAACGCGGCTCAGCCTTGGAACGCCAATTGCGCGGCGCGAATTTCAACATTCGCAAATATTTTTAACAGACTTTTGCACATAAGTCTGGGAAACAAGAGCGGACCAAAAGGTCGAGCGTATTTTCAAGGCGGTAAAAATGTTTTATTGACGGTTCCCCATATAGTATGCAGAATGCGCAATTCTTTGAGTAGGTTTGCTAAATCAGTTCTCAACCAATTAAGAAAAAGTTACGCTCGATATTGATGTCGTAAAAGCAAGCTTTTGTTATATATTGATTGAAAAATATCATGTGTTCGTATTACTCCTATCAACGTCAAACGTCAGCTAATAATTATGTTTTTTCCAAGTATAGAATTTGCTATAATATTGTCTGAGATTAATAAATAGCACAGGCTATTGAAAAGAAATGAGGCTGAAGAAAGCATGACGGAGAAGCACAAATTAATTCCGCCCTTGTGAAAGCAAGGGACATTATTTTTAATACTGAGATCCCAGAATTTTCTTTTGTTCAATATTTTGGAAGAAATACGATGTCAGCAAAAATTTCACGGAGACGCCGACGACGGAAAAAGCCACTGGGGAGGAAACCATTGAGAATGAGGTTCGGTCTTTTGATGATTTTTGTACGTTCCTCGAAAAGCACGAGTGAAAAAGTGTGATTCAAGCGGCGGCGTTTTGGAGCAAAGCTGCTTTTGCGTCTAAAGAAATTTCTCATTAGCGCAAGGTGCTGAATACATGGTGGATGTATCTCATTAACTCGTCTCGCGGGCGTAATAAGACGCATTTCGACGTGCACGGATTGTTCATGCCTGCCTGCTTGCCCGCCCTGCCAGCCTCCCCCGGAGCACACACATCCTTCCTAATTGCAAAAACAACTGTACGCGAGCACGTGACACCCGTCAAGTGCAAACCAAGGCTTGTCAGCTATTTTTAAATTTTGTTTTCTGCTTTTCCACCCGCGGAGCAACTAAACAAGTCCGCTGACATTGTTTCCATCAGCGCCCCGCGGCTTTTTCCAAAAATTCCCCTTTTTATGTGGTGCGGGGAGCTCATTTTTTTGCGGCTCGCAAAAGCCGATGGAATTAAAACAAATTAAAAAAACCAAAACTTCATTGTGGATCATTTTTTGCGTTGCAGGTTGCTGACGCTGCAGGCGGCGAGCACGCAGCCGGCCGAGGTGGGTTCTGCGGAGCAGGAGGTGGCACAGCACTGCCTCCGTGAGGGGCCGCGGCTCACCTGCGAGGGCCAACTGCCGGTCGCCCCCGGTCCCGATGTCGTCGACGTCCGCCTCAACGATTGGCCGGAAATAATCTTCGACCCGAGGCTGCTGGGCGCGAGCTTCGGGCACGTCAAGAACCTCTCGATTCACGGAGAGCCGAACACAAGTAATTCATATACCTTTTTCGGAATTAATATATTTATTTTGCTCCTTTCTGAGAACATTTTCTTTGAGACGCTTTGCAAAAACAGCGCCGTGCGCTATTTGGAGCGAGCTTCTTTTGCAGCATCTTTCATTTCTCTTAATTAATTATTTCCTAGTGTACACGTAGCAACACAAGCGTGCTGTTTAATGTGCATGCTGTACTCCCTCTCCATTTTTCATGCCTTTACAGTTATAACTCTGGCAATAAGCTTCTGGTACATAACGCTGATTTCACCGATTTTCCGCCCTAATAAAAGTTTCATCTGCCACTGACTGCTGTCGAGCTTGGAAAAATTCCCAGCTGCACGAGAATAGTGTCTACCACACAGCTCGCGTTCGAAGCGAAATTTTTACCCGAATATTTGGCATTTCCTTTTTGATCGTCTCACCGCGACGAGCCCCACTTAATTGACACGTCGCGATCGAGAGCAGGCAGATAGCGAGGCATAAGCCATAAATGTCTCAAGAGAAAGACACAATCTAAGAGTGGATTAAACGAGAGGTGAACACAATTTAACAGCAGGCACGTCGTGTCGAGCGCGCAAACAGCTCGTCCTTGCACCCTTTAGTTAGCTCCCCACTAGCCGTATGTGTGTGTGTGTGTGTGTGTGTGTGTGTGTGTGTGTGTGTGTGTGTGTGTGTGTGTGTTAGTGAGTGGAAGGCAATCAAAGCACCAATTGAACAACGTGGAAGAATGCAATTAAAAAAATGAGAAGCATTTGACGGAGCCTATTTTCTTGCAACAGCGGAGAACAGAGGCTGCGCGGCGGCGACGGCAGCTGCGGTCAAGGTTTAAAGGGGCTCGTAGCCGAATGGCAGCTGCATGTGAACTTTAAATCACGTTATATTTTAATTAAACGCAAACGCCCACGGCGTGAACGGACGGCCTCGAATAGGTAGCAGCGCAGCCAGCTCGTGTATACACACAGGGCTCAGCGTTTCCCGTCCGCTTGCGCCCCGGGGCCCCAGTTCTATTTGGTGCAGCGTGATTTTCGTGCGCTCTGGCTCGGCTCCCTCGTGTAGTGGGTGCCAAGCTAACTCACCTGTGGCCCGCAACGCCCACTCGAGGGAGTAGAAACCACAGTTTGCCTTTATTTTTGCGTAATAATTGCTTAACAGCTGCTGCTCCTGCACATATTACACTTTTTTCGTGACGCCGTGAGCTTTTTGCAAGAAGTTCCTGTCGGCTTTCTTTTAATTACTTTTTACCGCGGTGCAAAATTTCCTTCAGCGAGTAGAAAAGTTTCTTGAATTTCATTTAATTTTCACGTCCTGTGATAGTTGGAACAGTTAAAACCAGAAAGTAGCGAGGAAATTGAATAAGTTGGTGCATATGTTTGTTATAGCCGGAGTTCTAGAAAATCATGCAAATTTCGCGCTGATTTTATGTAGTTTTCTATAAAGTTCATTGAATTACTCGAAGGGAAAATTTATGAGCCATGATCAAAATAATTAAAGTCCTTTACTTAGCTAACTTGGCAAGGTAGTTAAAAATCTACTTTAATTAATTTATGGTGCATGAAAATATTTTTCCATTTTTTTTTGTCAGACGGAGACGAAATGTTGTCAAGGCTAATAAAAGGCATTCAAACAATGGGAAGATTGAGAGGAGGAAATAAATGATCGATTTCTTCATGCTACATCCACCCCTTTGCCAAAAACTTCCTTCAAACGAACCATCCACTCGGGCATTGTAAAATAAACTTCTGTTGCAAAAACCGTGCTCAATTTCCTGCCCACACGGTAGGGGGTCTTGGCCGATTCCATCATCATTATTATTATTATTATCACCCATTCCGTTTGACTGGCGCGTCGGATTATTATTTATCGAGGAAAGCAGCTCTGAACTCGTTGGCGCGTGCATGTTGCAGTCCGCCGCTTCACCCACGTTTTCCCCGCCGGGCTGGGCCTGCAAATGCTGAATATTTCGCATCTCGGTCTGGTCAGCCTGGAGCCGGCAGGCCTTTTCGACTACCTGGCCGCCTCGCTCACCGTGCTTGACGTTTCGCACAACCAGCTGCACTACCTCGCACACACCACCCTCACTCCGCTGCTCAACCTGAGGCTCGCCTATTTCGAAGGTAAACAAACAAACCTGAAATGAGGACAAAGTTTCATTTCAGTTACAGCTTAGTATAGATTAATATCCAACCGTTTCAAATAAACGAAAAAATTTTAAACAAATTTTACATCTAACATTTCTTACAAAAAAATCGAAGGCAAATTTGGAGAGAAGGGAGGAAGGGAGAGTTGAAAGAATGAAATCATTAATATTGCGAATATTTTCCCTTTTTTCCTCCTCATCTTACTTAAGTTCTTCTTTTTAATGTAAATTATACAGACCAGAGAGATTAGCTTCTTTTGAGCTCATCCGATACCTTTAAAATAATATTTTTACCCTAAATTGAACAAAACGGCATTTCTGGCCATCAAATATTTTGCACTTTAAATTTTATAATAACAATATCTTGTTAAGCTGAATTTTTTATACTTAAATTTTATACTTAAATCCCCTAATATCACTTTTAATCAAAGTTGTTTCACATTCGGTTTTAATTCAAAATCATCTAGTATTTTTAAGATGTAAAACATGAAAAATATCTTTATCTGTAAAGAAAAAATGTATTTTCCGTGCTCAGGGAACCCCTGGAAGTGCACTCTGGAGCTGTCATGGCTGCTGAACGCGTCTCAGACGTCCCTGCTGACCGACCTTTCCACCTGGGAGTGCGGTCCATCGTACCAGGGCAAATCCGTGCTGCCCGTGTTGCAGATGCAGCGCACCTTGAGCTCGCAGTGCCCCAGCAAGACGCCGTACAACTGCAGTTGCACCCTGACCAACGTGGTGCCGGCCATGAAACCCGGCGGCGGCGTCCTCTCAGATCAGCTCTTCCCAGTCATCACGGTCAACTGCACCGCCAGAGGCCTGTACAGGGCGCCACCCTACCTCCCAGCCAACACAACCACGCTCATCCTCTCAAAAAATATGGTCAGTCACGTGAAAATCCATTTCCTGCAAATCAAATGTCAAAGAATGCCATTTTTCTAGAGGTTTCTCTCACAATCAGACTGTGTAGCTTAAATCAGTTGTGTTTTGAATATTTTATTTTAAATTTATTTCCATAAGTTTTTTATGTGATTATAAGTTTTTAATAATTGAAAGAAGGAGTGGGTGCGTGAGAGTGACATAAAAAGAGACGGAAAAAATAATTTGTCACAAACAACGCTTGCTTTTTCGCTCCTGACTCTCGATGGCACATTTTAACTTAATTATAAACCAGCCACACGCGCGCGCCTGATGAGGATTTTGACAGTTTTTGTCTTGTCATGTTTCGCTTCGTGTACAGAACATTCCTCTCGCGCGCGTCAGCCAGTTACATTGAAATTTATTTTTCGCGAGAGCAGCCTTGATGGCTGCTAACACGCAAAGTAAACTACTGCATGTATGTGTTGTTATACGAACGCGCAGCTTTTTACAATCTGATTTGTCCGAGACATTAATATTCAATTAATCTCATTGTTTTCCTACGAGCATTCACCTTGACTGATTCCCAGTATGCACATGAGCGGGGTCACCTTGTTTTCCTACCATTTGGTTCGCAGATCTCGGACGTGCGGCCACTGGCCATGAACCCCTACTACCGGCAGGTGAAAGACGTCTATCTGGACAGCAACCAAATCCGCAGCATCGCCACCCTCGAGGGTACAGACTGGCTCACCACCTGCCGCGTCTTCAGCTTAAGAAACAACTTTCTCTCGCAGGTATACAAAATAATCTCCTTTTATTACTTTTCTCGGAAATTTCCGTGCCCTGCAAATTCTCAAAGGAGATAAATCTTTTCCTGGTAGATTCCTGTGTACGCCATCACCAATGGATTGGGCAAGAATAAAAATTTGGCCCAGCTTTTCCTCGGCAACAACCCCTGGGTATGCGACTGCATGTTCACGCCTGGGTTTCAGGTTTGTACAGCTTTTTTTCCTCATAAAACTTTTGCCGTTTTCCCTATGTTATAATTCACAACTGGATATCACTTTAATTTTGAAAATAACCTTTCAATTTTGAGTCATTAAAAGAAAATTTGCAGTAAAATTTTGCAACTACCAGCACGTTGGCTTGAATTATTGAGGGCATGCTATGCTTGCATTTACAATGTGCGTACCTAAGCGATGTTTGCAGGTCGAGTGAGGGCCGATATGCGCCTACGGTTGACGCTCTATCATTGCAGTGACGAGTCCAGTTGGATTTGGGAGGATTGCGCAAGCTTTCAGACTCGCTACTTGCTGGTTCGCACCTTCCCAGCATGTGTGAATCAATTTCACGAAACAAACGTCTGTCGTTTCAATAAAAGACACTGGTGCGGGGGCAATAACACGAGTTGGTCCATTTCTGGATTGGGCTTCCTCCAATGAGGCCCGTGCGACCTTGTTAAGTCACGCATCTCGAAAGGGGTGAACCAAATAAAAAAAATTAATGAGCAAAACAAATACTAGCTTTAGAAATGAATTAAAAAATTTTATTTGATTTTTCGAAACCAAAACAAGGATTTTTCCATTTTCAAAAACTTTTAACTAGAAATTTGCGAGAATGTGAAATGAGAAACTCTGTTTGTATGTATAGCGTATAGCACAGCTACTTCGTTTTTGCACATTTGTAAGGTGGTGCGCAGGAAAGAAAAAGTGTTTCCTCTCCAAACTGTAGCAGTGGCTGACTTTTAGTGTAAATGAGCAGAGTAACTCCTAGTCAAAAGTACGATTACCAAGGTGCAGCGGGCAGCATCAAAAGGCCCATTTCTGTGCAGTTTCGCCAAGACACTACATCATTCTGCAATCCCCAGCAGCACTGTAGAAGTTTATTCGCTACTTATTCGGGGGCGCAACCGGAAAAGGGCAGAATTTCCATTTTCGACACACGCACGCACCGGCGGGAGGAGGCGCGCGCGCTGTTAACTTTTACGAGGCCACTTTCCAACAATCGCCATATTTACTTGTGTGCGTCTGGCGAGCGCAACTGAATCTCGCGAGCCATGCAAAAGCACTTACTAACTCTCTTCTTCCCCATTGTTTCCATAATATTCTAGTAGCCATTCTTCCGATGGATACTTCCTAATCCGCAGCTCTGCTTCCACTCTCTGCGGCCGCCGCAGCCGCTTCTGGCTTTGCTCTCTCTGCTATTCCCCGCACGCCCGCTTCCTTATCCCACCCGACCGACCCGAAGAAAGACTCAACTCTCGCGCCTCTCGTGTCATGATGTTTCTATCCACAAATTAAATTTTGCTGTTAATAAACGGAAGCACGCCAACTTTTGTCCGAAAAAGAGATCTTTCCTGTTCCATGCAAGTGTCTCGGGCGGGCGTGCCCGCGCTCGCCGACAAAAGGCAGAGAACATAATAATAGTGATAAATGGCCTGTGCCACGGCCACACAACAAGCTATAATGACGCCACAAGGAAATGGATTAAGGCGGAATAAGGGCACATCACAAAAAGTTTATAGGCTTTCGTTTGACGCAAGAGATTTTGTTCATTTTCCAACCCGAAAGCCGTCTAAGCGCTAACCCCGAAATAATCCACCCCATTATGTTCTGGAATCCTCGAAATGCAATGTATCTCTGTCTGGGAGCCGCAAATGTATTTATTTCTTCTAGAGCAATTCGAAATTATGAAGAAAACGAGTAAAGTGCCGTATAATTCAATAACGTTAGGCACGCAGGGCGAAAACTACATCAATGACTGTGGGTGTAAAACTCTAAATCTGACTCACCGATATCGAAAAAGTGACAAAACGCCAGCGCCATTAAATACGATGGAGGAACCGCCACATTGGTTTATCTGGTACCAACTTTGTGTGTTGCGCAACACACAAAAACACTTAGTTGTGACTTTAGCATGATGCACAGCACTAAAGTCGCTCCGCAAACAGGCAAAAAGTTTTTTGCTAGACAATTCAAGGTGGTGTTTCCGTCAGTTCTTCCTCTCCCGCTTTACTCATCATTATTATAAGCCATTTTGTATTGCTGCAAAAATACGAGAGTAGCAAAAAACGTAAAATAAAAACTGAAACCAAATTCCTCATTTTTTTTAATAACAAGATACCAGCTACAATTAGTTGTGCTCTTTATCCCGCCTTTAAGTTGATTTTTGTGTACTAATTAATGCAAAAAATTATTACTTTGCTACTCGCTCCACTGTGGTTTTATTTCGTTAAAATCTTATGAATCAAAATCTACCTTATCACACATTTTTGTAATAGAAACCTGATTTGTCCCTTCTTGTTGCAGGACCTCCTGGCGCAATACCAATCGGTGATAAAGGACGCGGGCGACATCAGATGCGCGCTGAGGGAAGGAGACGAGAACTCGCTGCAGCCAGTAAGTACAGAGCTTGCACTCCTAGTTTAAGGCACGGCCTTTTCTCCTTTATTATAATACTTCTCGGATCTCCTGTGCATTTTTTGCGCAGCAAGCGTCTTTTGACAAGTTTTTGTCGGCGTGGCGGGAAAGAGCAGAGCAGGGAACGCCGCCGCTCGAAGATTATTGATGGAGCAAAGTATGGTCTTTTGTCACTGTCACTAGCAATTTATTTGAAAGTTTTGAAAGCTAGTGCGACCAAAGATTTGCCACCGCCACTGCCGCTTATCAAGCTGCAAGCCATTTTTCTGCAAAAACGCCGCCATATTGGAACAATAGCGATGCATATGTTTGAGAACCTATTAATTTCCTTCCTGTCGTAGCCTCTGAAAGCAGATGCTTGAAAGAGGTTAATATCACGGAACATTTCTACCTCGTTTAGATTTTTTCCTGATTTCAAAATGGGGGACAGAAAAAGGCCTGATCGAGGAATGGACAAATTTTCCTTTGTTTTCGGAGGAAAATTTGTTAAGTGCGGTCAAAGGAATCATGAGTAAAAGAAGCGGAACTCCCATTTATTTATAGGAAACTCTAAATTGGTTTTTATCATACGCTTGGGAAGAAATGATCACACTGGATTCCTATTGCCTGTATTTACATGAGCCAAATTCAACAGATGAAACTTCTCGATTCAGCATTTTAACGTTTCTAGTAATTTTTTAGCCTTGAATAAACAGCAAAACGTTTCAAAATTGAATTAATGTAGAATATATGATGAGATGAATCGATCAATGGGTATTTTTAGTATTTAAAAAAAATGCTAAAGAGTTTGTTCTGGGCTCCGTTTATTTTAGGACATATAATTGTATATAAAAACCGCACATATCCTGAAAGCTGATGAAATTTACATTTGTTTTTTATTTTCCAAAAAAACGTTACATTTCTTGTAGTTTTTATTTATCCACAAAAATAAATTCTTTAAAAATGTTTAACTCATGCTGTTTTTTTAACATTCCTTAGTGATTACTTGTTCATCCACTGAAAATAAAAATTGAATGATAATATTCTAAGATGAAATATCGTCTTTATTGAAACGAAGCTTGCTTGAATTTCCCATTTAAAACAATTAAATAATTGAAAGTAACCAAGCTAAATAAATTCAAAATAGTGTTCGGTAGACCTTTTTCCTCAGTGCCAAGTGGTAATTTGCATAATGTGTGCTTCTTTATGTTCCGCAGATTCGGCATCTTTCGCGCAGTTTGCTTTGCCAGGAGCCGAAGGGCGGACTTTCAGGGCTGGACATCTTGAACGTCTCGCTGGCGCTGTGCATCATGCTGGTGCTGGGCAAACTGGCTTACGACTACTGGTCTTTCAAGACCTCTGGCAGGCTACCCTGGTTGGTCGCCAAAATGCCGTGAAAAACTATTTCATAAACTATTGTTGTGTTTTTACGAAAGGAGAAGAAGACGACGAAGGAAACAGTGCTGTGCGCAAAGTATTTACTTAAGTGTGTAAAAATTGTTAAGAGAAAGGGTCATTTTTTATTTTCAATCCATATGTGTGTACATAATGTAGTCATGAAACTGCTGATGTAATGTTGGTGTATGTAGTTTCTTTAATTTATACATGTACTGAGCAGATGATGTAAAAAAGAATGAAAAATCTTCAAAACAAACAAACAGTGCGTATCAAAATATCACCCAACTCGCTGGACTGTCGCCAAATGGGAGCGAACAGGAACGCGCGATTTGCGGACAGGAAAACGCTGCTTATGCCGCCGAGTTTATAGATTTCCGAGGTTTTTCAACTCGCTCCCCAACCTAGATGCATACAAGATTTCAAGCAATTCCTTTCGTTGGAAAATTCCATTTGAAACATTTTTTCGCAGCCGGCTTCATTGAAAAGAAGCCAGCACAGAACACAACGTCTCAATTTGGCGAGGTTTTGATTGCCTTTTCACATTTCACACTTGGTTTGGCCCCAATTTCGGTCGTTAGCGCCGCAGGAAGTTTTAATTTGCCAGAGCACCGAAAAAATTTCACCTGCCAAACATTCTGCGGTCGCAAATGAAAAGAGCTGATTTTTGTCCCGGCACCGAGCGAGCTGCCGCCACTGGATTTCGACATCTCTTGCAAAGTCATTGATGCTTGCCAACCACTGGAGGGTAAAATATTGAAATGGCAAAAACACAACAGTCTCTCGCAGCACACGCTATACACGATACATGCATACATACACAAGGCGGCGCATATAAAAAGCAAGTGCACACATATATACACACACACACGCCACAGACAGCGGGAATTGCAGTGAGCTCTCTTCCCCACTTTTGATCACTCGAGGGTTTGATTTGATACTTTTCAGCTGCAAAACGAGAGGTTGGCTGGGTCGCCGAGCGAAAATTTGTCGGGTGTGCACTCGCAAATCAGAGAGCAATCGCCTCCGCCTCCGTTGCCGCGCGCGTTATCAACGACCCGCCGCCCTAAATTTAGTGCAAAGAGAGAGAAAAGAAGAGCGTGGGCGTTTGAATGCAAAGTGAGTCAGCACAAATCGCGGCAGGGAGAGAGAGAAAGAGCAAGACAGATTGTTATTCTCTCGCGAAAAAAAGCACCGAGTGTAATAATGAACAGCGGGGATTCGCGTCGGCTGCTTTAGCGCGCGACCACCGAGAGCTCGGCGCGCGCGGCATTCATAATTTACTCCGCACTAGTGTGTCTCGCACCTTATTTTCTTGTCACGCTTTTTGTAACCCTAGATGGTATTGTGTGCGCAAAAATAAATTATGAACGAGTTTGGTGGGTTCATGTACAACACGTTGTTGCTGCTCCAGGCATAAATCTGTGTGTATTATATGTAGTGGAGCAAGAGTCAAATTAGTCCGGGGCACAAAGAGAAAAAACACCGTAACTTTTACATTTTAGAAGCAGCTTGGAAAGTATAACATAACCGTTTTATGCTGCCCTGACCTGTGAAAAGGGGGAAGGTCAAAGGAAGAAATTGAGAAGATGCAGCTCTGTTATATGTCATTGACATAAATTGTGGAAATTAAACTAAAAATACACATCTCCCCTTTTTACAGACTTTAAATCCAACTAGGGCATTTAAATGTTTCTAGAAACTGATTCGGTTTTTTGAAGAAATACTTCTACATTTCAATGCTAAATTTTCAAGGTTATCAGTGATGAAAATATCATTTTTTGAGTTTAATTTTTAGGACTAAAATTATACGAATGGATCACGTTTGTGTGAATAATAATTCATTAAACAAATAGTGCAGCAAATAGAGTAAAATCTGAACGATCATTTCAAACATAAGAATATTTTTAATGAGGAATGAGTGTTTTGATAATACTTTGAGTGATTTTCTCCCCTAAAATTTAATTCTGCGCTTTTCTTGACGGATAATCAAGCCACTTAAAGATAAATTTATTTATTTTAAAAACACCGGAAAAGGAACTAACTATCTGAAAAGAATTGAACTGTTTTATTTTAAAGAAACGCTAAATTGGAACTTAAAACAGTTGCATTTTAATATTCCTTCTCACTTTTCATGTCAAAATTTGCGGGAATAATTTATTTTCGTAATTTTTTAGGTCAAAAAGTTGAAAAGAAAAATGTAAAGTACCGCAGAAAAAAATTGGTCTCCGTTAAGCACTATAAAAATTCACTTTTAAAATCATTAGCCCCCGTCAAAAATGATTAGCCATCGGCCCAAAAATCAGATGCCATCTAAAATACGCGGCTGAGATCTCTAATAAAAATTAGTAAAAATCCGACATTTCTAGAAACATCGTTCTGTAAAATTAGTCAATTTTTTTGTTTTTGTTGGATGAGATTTTTAAACAAAAGAGTAACTCTGAACTTTAGAGAGGCGATTTTTTCTAAAAACAATATTTAAGCAATGGGTAGGTTTAGAATGTTTTCGAGATTTTAGTGTGGTGCACATGGTTTTGAATGGTTTCATATAGTTTCATGACGATAGGAAGCTCATAATCAGAAAAATATAGATGGTCAAAACTCAAAACTGCACAACCCTAACAACCAACACAAGTTCCTTCATAAGTTTATTTTGGAACACGCATTGTGCATTTTGAAAAGCACGTATAGATACAGATGGTAAAGGTTGGTTTTAGCACTTGAACTACAGGTCTCATCTGCGCTGCGCCGCCAGCAAATTTCGGGTCAGGTGGCCATCCACTAGCCACCGCGATTTTGGCATGCTAAAATTTTTATTGTTCCCAAAGATTTGTTGGTTTCCAGCCCTATGTTGGTTCAGCTTAAATTGCGTGATGCACGTTCATTTTCCTTTGTTAAAAGAAGGTCAAGAATTTAGCACCATCTGATTTCCACCCCAGTGGAGGTAAATTTCATTCAAAATAGAATTGAAAAAAATAGAATGACTTGTATTACATTAATCCTTTGAAAGAAACTGATTGAATATTAGAATATTGTTATCGGATCTATATAGAAAAGTGAGAGCTGGATAACGCTGAGAAATCAAATCTCTCGGCCAATTAGACAGAAATAGTGCGTTCGCTGCGAAACCTCATGATTGGAAACTGATCTGCTGAACAATCAGCGATAGAAGCGAAAAAGATGAAGACGCTCATGTAACGTCGAGAGTTAATTTGAACCTGTGCCGCTTCATCAGCGAGTGCTTCGCGTTTCTTTCCCAGAAATTTTTTCCCACCCACATTTGCAGTGCTGGGAGCAAACTTGGCTAGTTTTTACAGTGGCACATAAATTCGAAGCGCAATAGTTGTAAGCATCTCGTTTACGGCGCGGACATTTCCTATAACTTCAGCTCGTGTGACGACCTCTGAAATTCGCAGAGCTCGCTCGCTCACTCGCTCAGTTCGCTCGCGGGAGACGACACATGTATGGTGTTTGCACAAGTCGGAGTTAAACTTAAGGTGAACGTGCGCACACGCTAATAAAAACTTCAAACTGCCAGGGCACACGCGGAAAGTGAATAGGCGCTTAACAAAGCGCGCTCGCGCCGGAGCAGAGGAATAAACGAAGGTTTTGCGCGTTGCCGGCAGGTAAATCGGCCTCTTTATGTAATTTGCCGCTCAAAGAAAAATTGTGAACCCAATTGCACACATCCAGCCCTCGTTCGTCGGTTCCGCGCGGCGCATTCAGCAGCCGCAGCCAACCCGCCGCCGACGGGGCAAACGTGTGCCAGCGATATTATGGTCCATTGTGAGAGTGTGTGCTCGAACTTGAGTGGAGTGCCTAGTTATGCATTAAAGCAGGCTTCATTGCAGGCACTACGCAATTTTCCATCATGGACTTGAAACCTTTGTTGAGCTTTGACCTATTCAAAATATTTGAATAAAATTTTAAACAGCATTCAAAAGTGGAAACATCCCGTAAACAGGCTTTCCGTAAAGTAATAAATCAACTCCCGCAAGATTGCCCAAGCAAAATTACCACTCGCCTTAAAATCTCCGAGAATTTCACGCGAAAATTGTCAATAGAACCAAATCATAAAACTATTTTATAATGAAATTACATTGATAGTCAAATTCTGTCGCTTTTGGGGAGACCTCTACGTCAGCGAAGTAATTTTTACTGAACCCCTGCTGTTTTGAGGGCAAAATAATGTCCTGCTGTGATCTGGTGGAAACGCAATAGAACCCCACTCAAACGGGAAAATATTTCATTTCTTTGGATTACATATCAAGCAGGGTGCAATTGATCTAAATTAAATTACATCATTACAGAGCAAAAGTTCATTAGTGAACCAAAAGAGGTAGTAGCAATGGTCACCATTATTCTGGCTTCACGCCGAACGACAGCCTTGGGGGAAGTTATGTTTTCCATAAGTGGCACATCGATTGACATAACAAATGCAAACATTTAGAGTGAAAATATTGCTGAGTGGGTAAACACGAGGGTATTCAGCACACATATTCCTGTATTCCATTCGGCTAACAGAATATCTAAGCTCGAAATTAATCTCTACAATAAAAATAAAAAATATATTGGTTGGATGAAAATCAAATAATAGGCTCATTTTCTTTCACATTTATCAAGAATGAAGTTTTAATAAAAAAAACTGTTTGTTTCCAATTCAAAGTTCAATGCTAAAGGCGGGTCGATGAGTTAAAGCCAAAATATGTATTTAAATAACGATAAGAATTTTGCAAGTGGCCGCAAAGTGTTTGTGCTTTTCAAATAAAGAGCTTTTCCACCTTACCCCAACAAGAAATTTATATTTTAAATTCTAGCTTGATAATTTCTCCATCACAAGTCATACGCCGTTGAATAGATCTCTGCCGTGAACAAATGGTCAAGCGTAGTAAATTTGGCAAAATTTTACTGGCCTGGGCTCACTTCGGCTTTGTTCACCTTGACAGGGTGCTTTAATAATGTATTTATGACTAATTGTGAGAGTAAAATCAATTAAATATAAATTTTAATTATGATTTATAATGGTTGGGCCCTGTTTTGATAATTGCATTTTGTAGAATCTGGTTATTCGAACAATTAACCCCAGTATTTTTCAATTCAAGGTAATCACACACTTATTTTATTTGCCAATGGCACAATGTAGAAGCAAAAACTTGGACCAAAATTTCATCAAGAGGAGTGAATGTAGGACGTCAAAAAGCAACAGCCTGAAGACATTGGTCTGACGTGCCTCTCTGGAGCGTCTTTTAGCGAAGCCTCTGCAAATAATGTGTTTGAATTTTTTGTCATTGATGATATTATGGTTTTTACTTGTGCTATGTGTACAGTCTGGTTTTGTGAATAAATTTCATTCAGACTAAAAAAATATATCAACCGTCTGAGATTTATGCTACAGTTTGCCGGCAGACTAAATTTGATTAGCAAGTCAAATGAAAGGATTTCGCGCCTGAAATCTAAAGTGTAACCGGATTATTTAATATTCCAGATTTACCTCACACTCGATGAAGCAGTCGCGGATATGAACATTCGCAACTCGAAGAAAATCAATGCACCATTTGCTTAGAATACTCAGAATCATCGTCGTTTTCTTTAAAAGCTTTTTAATGTATGCACGCTGCGATTGTGTAAGAATCACTTGTTCCGCCTTTCCAACAGATTTGCTGGAAATTCCCGATTTGAATTTCATCTGAAATTATTCGCATCCCTCGAAACTGCTCGGGTGCAGAGGGTCGAAAACGTCACCGATGCCTGCGAGCGGAACAGAGGCAGGAATAACTTTTGCACGAATTTTGAAATTCACGGTGGCAGCGCCTCGGGCGTCGAAGGAGGCTGAAATTTCCTGTGCTCCGTCGGGCCGATTAGCCCCTTTTACGGGGAGGAAACGGCGTCGGCCGGCCGAGAGAGAGAGTTGGATGGAGCGCGGCGTAACGAAGTGTGTATCGGGAGAAAGAGGCGGTCGGAGGCGGCGGGCGGGGGGCGGCAAGGCAGGCAGCAGCACTTGTGGCGGCGGCGGCGGCGGCAGAGAGCGGGCGGGCGGGTGGATCGATGAGGCGAGGCGCGCACCACCCCTGCCTGCCTGCCTGCTTGCCGCCCCGCCGGCCGACCTGCAGTCTCGGAGGCTGTAGCAGCAGCAGCAGCAGCAGCAGCTCAGTCCGGAGGAGCTTTCCGCGCGAGCCCAACCGACGCAACCACGATGCGAGCAGCGAGATGTGCTGGCGTCGCCCGCCTCCGATAAATGACTAGCCGCCTCTCGCTTCCTCTACCCACAGGTAGGCCCGCGTTTATTGTTCTTTCGCGGCGGATCTGCTGATTACGAGCTCCGTCGGTCTCGGAAATTATTACCGCCTCCGCCGCAGCCGCCGCCGCCGCCGCTACCACCGCCGCCGGAATTTCTCTAATTTTATGGCGTGTTATCGCGCATTTTAAGACTCGCTCTCGCTCGCTCCGCAATAGTGTTGTGTGCAATTGGCCATTATCGTGCGCTGATTGCCCAGTCGGCCTGCGTTACGAGTGCGGCGAACGGCCGGCCAGGGATTCGTTTCTAGCGCCCCCGCACCTGATTCTATCTCTGCAGTGTACATTCAGCCTCAGGACGCAATTTTTTCCCGGAAATATCGCGGCGCACTGCCGCAGTACACTTGCTGACGGCCAAAACTGCCCTTTCAGCATCCAACTGTTATTAATTTTAATCCGTAAAAGTAAATCAGCTTTTCTGAAGTATCGTTTGAGAGCTTATGTACGAGAGAGCTGTAATCGGTGTTTATTTACACCTTTGTAAAATGTCATTGACACGACCGGGAAAAGTTTGCAGTTTATTAGATACATTTTGTGGGTGATTATTTCCTCGTTTGCGAATTTTCAAAAACACGCGTGTTTTTTGCCGGGAGCAATTTCGCAAATGATAGAAGCTAAAATAACATTGGCGCATGTTCATCAAAACGTTTTGTTGCGTGCTTCAAAAGTGATTGGCGTGGGTATGCAAATGAGCTCGGTTTGTTGTGCAACTACATCAGAGGATTTATTCAAGAGACACGTTTATAACGTTCCATAACAGAGTCGCGCGACAAATTTGTTTGCTGCTTAGAGAGAAAGCCCTTTCTAGAAATTAGTTAAATTCTGTGGAAAGCATATGTCACGTAGTTAAAAAAATCGTTTCATCCGAATGATAGTAAAATCAAAACTTTTATATTTTTGACACACTTATGGAAATTTAATGTAACTGTTTTTCTCATTTTTTTGTCTCAAACAAATTTAAGTCATGGTTTTCATTTTAAATCAACCCGGGTTTAGGGATTTTGCAATGCGCATTACCTTTGATTTGTTGCGCACAAAAAAGCCAGAAAATTTTGATAAATTTGAAGTCTTCCGCATTTTTGCGAATGGATTATGAAAAACCTATCATGTTCAAAACTTTATTATTTTATTACACACTAGGATTGGTTTTATAAAATTCATTTTAGTCATCAATTACTTAAACTATGATCTACCGTTGGAATGCATGTTATTGCGGGAAATTGAGTAAAAACGGTTTTTTGCAATGCAGTGTATTTTTTTCCGAGAAAATGCGGCCTCTAAAATTAAAATTGTTGTTAGGCGAAAAACCGCAACGATAATGGAATTCGTTCAAAAAAGGGCTAGAAGAATGTGCTCTGTTTCGTCTCGATTTGCAATTAAGGGATTGGAGGCTCTGTTGAAAGAATTCCAATTTGTAAGAGGCCAAACGTTCAACTTCCATACATATTTCCCCCAGGGCAATTTTTCCCTAAATAGCTCTAGCATATATGGCAAAATGGCTGGCGAAACATGTCTATTTTGCTGGCTGCTCCCCCCGCAGGAGAAAAAAAACGATGAATCATCTGATAAAAAGGCAGCGCATGCAGTTTAATCAAAACATTACCTGTTTCCAAAGTGGGCAAGAGGCGCACTCTCGAGTCAGTAACCATTTGTCAGGGAGCTAACCCTATTTGCGGGGCGGAGAGTGGCCCTCGAGCTGGAGCGCTGCGCCACTAAATGATATCCATCACAAAACAGCTTTCCAAAAAGTTTTGCCCGCCGGAAGCATCTCTTCAAAAAGCAGCCGATCAGAAAAAATGCCGAGTAAGTGAAAAAGGCAGAAAGAGGAAGTCGAGGGAAGCAAGTTTGTGCGTTGTCATTTCTGTCCTCCTAATCTACGGCGGGCCGAGGGGTGCGCAAGACTGCGATGTGCGCTCACCGCAGCCCAGCGACATTAAAGTGCAATAATTAAACAGCCAGAGCAATTTTGCGTGTCAAAACGCATAATCCCCCTCTTGAAATTAACTGCTCGTCGGCCGCGGAGTGAGTGCGGAGCGGAGAAGAAATATTTGGATTTGGCTGATAAAGCGTGCGAGCTCACCCCCTATGCTTTTCGCACTCCATCATTCTACCCGCATCCCTGGCCGGCTCGCTGATTGTGAGAGGGAGACCTAGCTAGGGTTGCCACCGCCACACTGCACGTACGCACAAAATTGTCTAAGCCGTGGCCGCAAAACGTGCGGTCACTCGCTCTTTTTCTCTCCGTTTTAACACAAGGGGTGCGCGTGGAATGACAAAAGTGAATGTGTATGTGTGTCTTTCCGTCAGGCGACAAGCCAGTTTGATAAAGTCAAAAGCCACGCACGCATTTCCGTGGGATGAGCACGTTTTTTTAAAATTAAATCACGTAATCCGAGAAATTAGACACCTTCACTCTCCACGAACGCTTAAACTGACTCTCGCATGAGTTTATAGAAAATAATGATTTAGAAGATGAAAAATAAATTCAAATTATCTATAACAGAGTGAATTAGATTCCTTATTGCTACAAGAAATTCAAATATGATTTATATTTTTGCACCAAACAGATTTTTTCATTGCCTCAAGAGGTCACAAATGTTACCTTACAATAAGGAGTTTAACATTATTTTGTAGTGATACTTATATTTTCTATTCAATTAAATATTGGAACAAAGAAACATTCTTGATTATACTTGCAATGCACAGCTAAGAGCTAAATTAATTAAAATTTTAGATACAACGTAAAGCTAAACAAATTAAAAATGATAATAACCATAAGACTATAAAGACTATGACGCGTATTAGGCTAAAAATTAAAAATTATCAGCGATATGAAGTAGATTTAAGTAAGGTTGCATATCATCAACCTTTGCAAAACACGGGGCTTAACTTGGTTTTTAGATTTTTTAAACAATTATCCTGGTAAAATAAATTCAGATTTGAAAAACTGTTGTAGCTAACGGCATGATGATTGCGAAATTACCAGTTCCCGGTAAATTAATTCCATCCCCAACTGATAATCGGAATCATATTTTCAATGACATTTCCAGCAAACGAGGAAATACACTTAAAAATTGTGCCGCAATTCCTATTCACTCTATTATTATTTCGTATTTAGATTTTTTTTAAATGTTTCTTTCTACTTAGAATATGTCTTACTCCAAGCCAAGATTTGTTCAATAATATCGGCTAGACAGACTCTATATTCTCAATAATCTCAATAAGTTCACATACAAATAAAAACGCTTGATTTTCTGAAGTAACTGTTAGTTACATCAATTTTCCAGGATTTTTCACCCCTATAAAGTTAAGCTGACGAAGCAGCAATATCAGAAACAACTTTTGAAGTGAGGCAAGTGTGATTCCTTCGTAATTTTCCCAACTTACAATCTATCTCTGTTATTGTATGATGAAGTTTGAGCCCGATGTTCAGTTTTTCCCTCTCATTCTTGTTCAGAGTAAGAGGCTAAAGTAATCACCACATCACTACACTATTTCTTTGCCTTTGCAAATAAACTTAGCTGAGAGGTAATCTCCAAGATTAACCCTTTTATCTATACAGCCTGTTTATCGAGTTTATTTTTTCATGCTCCGTAATTCGATTGTGAAGACGGTGCCGCGGCCTAATTGGAATTCTCCGCACCTGGCAACCTTACGGCATTTAAGCCGGCCAGCTTTTGCGATGCGCCGGACCCTTTTTGCTTCCACTAGAACCTGCTGAGCGTAGCAGAAATCCTATTAAAGTCACGCAGCAGTATGATTGCAAACAGCTCTCGCATCCTATTTGCAATTGAACCGAAAACCTGCATCGCTGCCGCTCTGAATATGCATGCGACGATGCGGCTTACGTGTACAAAGGCGCCCCTCGCTCGCTCGCTCGCTCGCTCACCTTTTGTCCACGCTGCTCCTTTTTCGGCTAAAGAAAATAACGCGAGACACTCAGTGCTCCAGCACGCGGAGAGGCGGCGGCTGGCTGTTGCAGCAAAATCGATTTGAGCGGCGAGAGAAGTGCCCCTTTTGGTATGCAACTTGCACATCTTGCGCGTCGTCATGCGGGTTTGCTTGCTCCCTTTTCGCCGAACTCGCGAGAATTTTCCCTAGATGTGTCCAAACTCAAACAGGACGCGCGAACTCGCTTCGCTCCGCACTCGCCCGCCGCCTGCCGGCCTACCTAACGTGCGCCGTTTGTTTTTACGAGCGGATTCCCAGAGTTAGGCAGCCCGGCGCGGCAGAGGTAACGCGCTGGTTGCATATCTACCTACGCACGCCATTACCGCAGCGTCTCGGTATTTATGGCCGTTCTCGTCCTGCAGGATCAAGGTTGGATTTTTCGACTCATTTGCACACCGCTCGGCTTTGCATGTGGTTCACATTAAAGACTTTAAAAAATGATGCCACAAAAGCGGAGGCTTTTACACTGCTGAACTGCTTTCCCGTCGTGTAAATTAAGACAAATTTTCCTTACTGTTTTAAATCTGCGTTATTTTTAATTTATTCTATCTTTTAACTGTCTCATTGCCTCTTCAAAATTTAGTGCAATGCATCGTGAGACTCGGGAATTTATGAACATAAACCAAATTTTCAGATATGTTTAAGTTCATTCTGTGCAAATGTATGAAGGTGACAAAATTATACCGGTTATTGGCATGTTTTGTTTAATTTACAGAGAAAAATCTAACGTATCTTAATTTAGGATAAAATCAACATGAATTTTCAACCATCAGCCTAACGTTTGGGATTTAAAAGCTTTTTAAAACTCCTATTTTCGTCAAAATTCACCCGAATTTATTTGGCCCGGATGACTTCTATCGGAATTTCTCTGAACGGACATCTCCGAAAGCAATTTACGTGAATGCTACCTGCCGTTTCCTTTAAAAAATCGGATATTATCCAAATGGTCATTGGAATTCGCCAGAACAGGTTGAGGAACGTATTTGAAATTTAAAACGAAATTATCTTCACCAAAAACCATTTTTGATCCAAAAGCAGTAGATTTATCATTTGAACAGAATCAGAGCTCTTCTTGAAGCAGGATAGTGTCGTGTTTTTCTCCTTCTTGCTCTCATTGTTGGCCTCCTCAATCGCACTGGTTGAACTTCAGAGGCACCGTGCCTTTTATAGGGTTGTAGCACATCAAACAGACAGCTTCCAAAAACTGACATAACCTCTCAAGCCGGCTTGATGCTTTATTAATCCCGGCATCCATTGCAAGGTATTACACTTTCCTTGGTCGCCGAATCTCATTTCCAGAAGAAATTGTGATCAAATCTGTTGCGCAGCCATGAGTAAAGAGCTAGAGGTACCTTATAAAAAATAAAGGATACAAATATTTATCTAATGTTAATATATAACTACGCATGTACCTAAAAGGGTGTCAATGTTCGGGTATACGGGGGCTTTGATATAAAACACATCAAGGTGCTTGTTCTCGTGAAAAATAAACCCCTTTTAGTGCCTGAACAGGAAGGCAGAAAATCCAAACTTCCTTGAATTGGAGATTATTATTAATGGTTTATTAAACGCAAAATATGCGTGCAACACTCTACATCTAAAGGTTAATCAATTTTTACACATTTTCGCTGCTTCTCTCAAAGTAAGTTTTCTTGCTGTACACTTTTGGATATGATATTTTTCACAAGTCTCGCCACAGAACTTACATCTACAATCATAATTAGGCTCATAGTGAAACGTTGCATTATTACAGAAAATATAGTGATAGCCATGACAAGCAAATCTTGCAAAAATATGTCTATCAGGAAAATCAGGGCCACGCCAGTTGTCATTAATCATAGTTTCAGTCTCAAAAAACTCAGAACAAATTAACAATCTATTTGTTTGAATTGGAGATTAAACATCATTTTTAAGAAAAAACATTATGCCTTTGTGATTTCCATTTTTAAATATTCCCGTACAGTAAGAAACCGTCAAAATGTCTAAATACAAGAGAATAGTATAATAACAAAAAGTTTTTTTCTCAAAAGCAAGAGTGTGTTGCGTTTTATGGACATGTAGTGCAACGCATTCAAAATATTTATTTGCACTGTTGGTGGGCGGATGAGATACTTTTTTTTAAAAAAAAAAATAGACTATAATACAAGGTGCTAAAATAAATTCAAATTTCGCCTAGAAAATTTACAACACTTTATCATTCCTTGCATTATTCAGTGTATTTGATATTTCGAGGGAAATCAGCATATTCCTTTGTTACAAAATAAGATGTGAGACATTGCTTACATTATGAAAAGCACAGGAAGCCTATTTTTATAAAAAAAATACGCAGCTTTCAAGGCAAATGTTTCCTTAAACTGGTTTGTGCACTGGTTAAAAAGGATTTTTCTTGGTTTTGAAGTATCATTCCTCCTCAAATTTCTCAGAAATTAAGGTAAAGTAGACGTCTAAAAACGAGATTTTTCTTGAAAATTTTAACAATTCTGCTTTCCGCGTGTTCACTTTAGAGCAAATTGTGATGTGTCGGTAAGCTGACAAAGTGGCTAGTGGCAAAACAAGTTTGAAATGCAGTGCTTGGTGCTCATAGTCCGGCTGCTCGCACCCACACAATAGACAAATGATATTGTGTGCCTGCGCCAGTGGAGGCTGCTGGCTCGCGCCACCGGTGTGTCGGTGTCGGCGTGCTGGGGATCGCTTTCGGGGCAAAGCCCTCTTCAACTTTGGCCCAACTAGCTGGAGCAGCCCCCGACGCACTAATCCGACGGCAGCATCCGAACTTAAGTTTGATTAAATCACATGTTTGCATAAACGCATTAGGGCCCCCATCGAGGAGTCGGTCGGTGGGGCTGGCGCGCAGCAACCTGGGCGCTTGGGTGGGCGGTGAGTACAACTTCAAACACGTACTCACTCGTCGGCGGGGCCTACAGCGGCACAAATAGCAATCAATAATCACGGGCAGCAAAACAATGTTCAGTTTAGTTTGCTCTCGGCGGGCTGGAGCAGGCAAAGCCGGCGTTTTTCGCATCCGGCGCTCGCTCGCTCGCTCACTCCGGCACCGCACCAAGTGCTTCTCTCGCCTTTTCCTTCAACTTGCCTCTTATATACGTTAGGGTCGCGCTCTCTATTCCGACAACCGGTCTTTTCTTTCCTCTGCCGCTGCCGCAGCCGCCGCTTCAAAGAGCCAAGGAATATGAGTCCGGGGGCGAGCTTGCCATCGGCCGAGTTCGCGGTTTATGTTTAGAGACAGATGCGGAGGCGGCAACTCGAATTCTCGGTTCTCGAGTACACAGAAACAAACTCGTTTTCACGAAATTTACTTTCGTACAGGGAAAGTTTCGTTTGAAGCAGGATGAGATTCACAGCATTTTCCGCAGAGGGAAATAAATTTTGTATCGCTATTGGTTGAGTATTTACAACCCTCATTTCAAGAGAGATATATATCTCTAGGGAAGTATCTAAATCAAGTGACACCCCCCTTGGCAAGTGGTCTTCAGATTTTGATAAAATTCGGTGGAGATGTTGCCCTAGGGGACCTAAGTTGAACCCTAAAACATTAAGTGAAAATTCCAAAAATTGCCCATTTTACAGGGGTTCAAAATTTGAGATTTTTGAAAAAGGTGATGTTTTCGGCGATTTGTAACTTTGACTCTGTTTGTGGTAAACACAAAAATTTGGTATCCAAAATAATCTACGTTTAATGCCAAACAACTTCCCCACGACAACCAACTTCGTAGGTCAAAGGTCAAGGTCACTAAATTCGGGTCAAATTTTTCAAAAAAATCCCACATACCCTAGTACATAAAATTTTGAAAATTCAAAATAGCCAAAATGTGCCTCATATTCATGGTAACAACATATAAAAAATTGGCGAGACTTATTTTTTTCTTTTTCGAGATATTTTGAATTGAGTGTTAAAAACCGGTGTTTTCCGGGTCTTCTGATCGCAAATAAAAACACGTTTTCCGCTTAATCTCAGCTTCTATGGGTCCGATTTAGAAAAACCGCACACCATTTGATACGTAATGACCTCCCCTAGGTAATGCAAGGGATCATAAGGGTGCCCACCCCCTTCGAACCCTTAACCACCCCCTGGAAATCCGAAAAATTTTTTTTTTCAAATATTTACTCTAACTCGATTAATTAAGCAAAATACTAATCAAAAATGTTTCAAAATAATTAAAATATAAAATATTTTCATTTACTTTGTAGAAAAATAAATTTAAAAAAGTAAAATTGCTAATTATAGAATAATTCATGTTTATTTTAAATATATTATTATTTTCGGTTTTTGTTTATTCAAAATAGCTGATTTATTTATTTTTTTAAAGAATCTTAAAATATATTTTATATTTTACAGTGTTTCTTTATAAATATAAAGAAATGCAACCAATACCAATAATTTGTTAAACACACAATTTTCTCCAAATGCTTATGGTTTACCAAATATTAATGGTTGCATTTATATATATTAATAAAAGAACACTCTAGAATATAAAATATATTTTAAGATTCTTTAAAAAAATAAATAAATCAGCTATTTTGAATAAACAAAAACCGAAAATAATTATATATTTAAAATAAACTTAAATTCTTTTATTAATAGCAATTTTACTTTTTTAAAGTTATTTTTCTACAAAGTAAATGAAAATATTTTATATTTTAATTATTTTGAAACATTTTTGATTAGTATTTTGCTTAATTAATCGAGTTAGAGAGTAAATATTTGAAAAAAAATTTTTTTCGGATTTCCAGGGGGTGGTTAAGGGTTCGAAGGGGGTGGGCACCCTTATGATCCCTTGCATTACCTAGGGGAGGTCATTACGTATCAAATGGTGTGCGGTTTTTCTAAATCGGACCCATAGAAGCTGAGATTAAGCGGAAAACGTGTTTTTATTTGCGATCAGAAGACCCGGAAAACACCGGTTTTTAACACTCAATTCAAAATATCTCGAAAAAGAAAAAAATAAGTCTCGCCAATTTTTTATATGTTGTTACCATGAATATGAGGCACATTTTGGCTATTTTGAATTTTCAAAATTTTATGTACTAGGGTATGTGGGATTTTTTTGAAAAATTTGACCCGAATTTAGTGACCTTGACCTTTGACCTACGAAGTTGGTTGTCGTGGGGAAGTTGTTTGGCATTAAACGTAGATTATTTTGGATACCAAATTTTTGTGTTTACCACAAACAGAGTCAAAGTTACAAATCGCCGAAAACATCACCTTTTTCAAAAATCTCAAATTTTGAACCCCTGTAAAATGGGCAATTTTTGGAATTTTCACTTAATGTTTTAGGGTTCAACTTAGGTCCCCTAGGGCAACATCTCCACCGAATTTTATCAAAATCTGAAGACCACTTGCCAAGGGGGGTGTCACTTGATTTAGATCCTTCCTAGTAAAATTAGATATTGAACTACACGAATTTAAAACTCTGCCACACTAGGCAGCAGTCACAGCCTCTCGTTATAGGTAAACAAAAATTATCCTTCCAGATATTATTATTATTTTTAATTCTTTAATATTTAAAATAACCTTTTAGAGTAAAAAATATTGTTATTGAACATAGCATGAACAATGGCAACAGATTTAATTGAATTTACACGTGAATCAAAATTTCAAATCGACATTTTCTTGTGCTGCACGTTTTCTTAAATGAAGAAACAGAATAATATTGCACTCGTATAAATTGCTAACAAAAAAGGGGGGAATTCTGGCCTAGTAAATTGTTACTGGTTTATTTCAAGACTTCATCGACTTCATCGCTTGTTCTCTTCTTTATTGTGCTTAGCAATGCGCGTATTCAAATTGTTTTGCAGCCAAAGCGTTGATATTTTTTTACAGCTAAAGAGCACTCTGCTAATGGCGCTTGAGGGGGCTGAAACGACTTACTGCATTCATAGTGTGAGAACGTGCGTGATTAGTTTCCTCTCTTTCATTGTTCACTCTTCGCCTTCCATCCTTGACTATAAATCCACATAGGGCATTGAGTCAAATAATACACAAACTTAATAAAATAGAGGCTTTTCAAAATTAAATATTCCAAGATGATTGTCCGAAAATTTGAAAAAGAGTGAAATTAAAACAAGCTTTTTTTGCAATTGTTTTTATTTGGTTTTATTGGACACTAGTGGTGTACGACTTAACTGGATTTTTTTAAAAGAGAGACAAGGGACAACGATGAAGATTACTGATTAGTCAAGTTAATAATTAATATATACATTCTTGTCAGAGAAGTTAGGGAGCCAGATTCTGGTTAATTCAGTTAAATAAGCTCTCAATTTTGTACGATGAGAATACATCCGTTTTAACTGATGTCCTCTAAAACATCTTTAAAAAAAATTGCGCGTAAGAAATATTATTTCACTCATTAGTTTGTTTAAAAAATGTTTGAATGAATGAAAAACGGTTTAACTACTACAATGGAACATTCTTCGCGTGGATTCTTTGCTAGAGTATTTAAATGAAGTTTGTAATATAGCGTCTCGCAGTGTTTTGAGATAAAATCCACAATCCAGCTGCGTATACCTTTCTCAGCCATTTCTCTTATTCCGCACAAGCGCTGCAAACGAGCGTCGCAATCGGTTTTCAGGGAAACGCGCACCCCTCGAACTTTTCCCGCGTGCAAATCCGATTAAGAAAAGCGTGCGTGCATATACGCGGGCAGCACACACACACAGCACTTGCTGCCGGGAAAGCGCGAATGATAAATTGCGAGCGACGCGAGTGCGGAGAATAAATCGCGCTGAGCCGAAGCTGTGCCCCTGTCTCGCGACAGTCTCCTCTGCGCCACGTGATCTTTATTTTGCGCAAAAATGGCTGAGAGAGCAGAGGGCAAATTCCTGATCTTGCAGATGTTATCGTTTTATTAAATTCTGCGTGCGAGAAAGGTCTGCTGCCGCGCGTGTATATCGCTCTAAATTTATGTTCTCCTGCGCAAATTGTGCGTTCAAGTAATTAAAAACTATTTGTTTTTGCTTTTGCGTGAACCCACGGCAAATTTTCTCTCATATCTGAAACGAAAAAAATTGTGGAGAGGTATTTTTTGCCCTTTCCCTTAGTCCCATTAACTTTAGTTTGGTTTATTTTAGGACATAATCAAGAACAAACTATGGATTCTTTCTAATTGATACGTGCCATGAGATGGGAAATTTTTAATATCGTATTATTAATTTTAAGAGGGGTAAATTGTGATGCAAATTTAACAATATGATTGAATATGAATGTAATTTCTTAAAAATTGTTTATTGAATTAATCTGCTCTTATTTATTCTTCCAATTAAATTACTTGGTTGAACACCCAACTTTATAAAGGACGAAAATTGACTCTTAAGAGTCAAAGTTTTGCCCGACATTTTCATCTCATTATTAAAATGGATAAAATTGGTTTCGCTACACCTTCTCTTTGTAAGGTTTAAAAGATTTTGAGAGAGGAAATTAACAAACAAATCGTTAAAAAATATGATTTTATGGAGTTCAGTAGTTGCCTTTTATTACAATTTTATTCGTGTGGTTAAGTCATTTGTTGTTTTTCAAGCAAGGGCTTTATTCATGATCATTTCGGAGTATAATATGTGTTTTATTTTTTCTCTAATGATGATTTATACTAAAAAGACAGTATGATTAAATATTCGCTGTGGCTTCTGCTCTGCATAAAGGCAAGGACGGACAAGACTTAATTTTGGTGAGGAAACAAATTCTCAAAATTCCTGATTTGAACGAGATTGGGTCCTGAATTTTGCTTCAGCTTGAATTTCCCCAGTGGAGCAAAGAGACGATTATCTAAATGTTTAACATTGAGGGAACCCTTGCTGAAACGAGACTATAATCATCATCATCCACTCGAACTGAGTCAATAATTTGCCGTCTTGGTTAGTTCCGAAAACTGCCAATTAAAGCGCACGCCCCACTGCTCAGTTCAAATTTGCCTGCCGTATATACACAAAACGGCGTGTGAGAGAGAGAGAGAGAGCACGCTCTCATCGTCGCGTAGCAGAGTGAACGCGGAGGCAGCTCGAATCCCCCTGTGCCGGGGTGCGAGGGCAAACAAAGCGCAAATGTAAGCCGGCCGCTTGATCAAATTTCGGCTGTCGCGAGCGAGCAGCCGGGCTCCAGGGCTGCAGCGAGAGAGTGAGTGAGAGAGAGTTAATTGGATAATGCCGATTTGTTGCAGAGTGACATGTGGTGTGTTGTGTGGGCCGCAGCGTGGTTCGCCAGTGTGTTGGGCGCGACGCAGCAGCAACAGCAGCAGCAGCCGTCGCCGCCGCCGGATCCAGCGCCGCTCGGCAAATGCAAACTTTCGCAGTTCGCGTGCCTCACGGGAACGCGCTGCGTCGCGCTGGACCGCTTCTGCGACGCCGTCATCGACTGCGACGACAACTCCGACGAGCCGAGATTCTGCACGCGTGAGTGTGGCTCCCCTCTTTTTTTTAATAACACCATGTCCCACGGTTGACCGTCTGGGGAAGGTAATTTCGCGGCTGTGTCAAAGATTGAGCTCGTGAAATGATATTGCTCCCGTGGGAATTTTTTCTAACGGAATAGACGTCCTCCGGGGCGAGTGCAAAACTTTCCTCTTTCGTTGGGAATTCCAGCCTGATTTTGGAACTGGTAGCTATTTCGTTTATTCCATAAGATAGTTGCATCTTTCGTTAAATTGCTCCAGCTCCGACTTTTATTTAAATAAAAATTTGTTCATGCAGTTATTGAAATGCAAAATATTTGGAATGTTTATTTTATGTTTTTGCAATAAAAACGAACCAGAGATTTTAAACTTTGGTGATCGAAATGCTTTAAATTTTTTTTGCCAAGTTTTGCTCTTTTGCGCTTTCCTTTTAAAAATTATTCGACAATTATCTCGGAAAATTATCATTATCAGGCCATTAAATGTGAGTGGTGGTACATTTAAAAATAATATACTGTAATTAAGATGATAATTTTTTATTCTTCTCTCATTACAATCCGCAAAATTAAAATTCAGTATTAACTGTGCGCTGTGCGATTTCGTATTGCATTAAATTATTCGTTTTTAGCTGCCCCAATTTTGTAAAATTTTGTATTGTTTTTATGTCATTCTTCTTGAATTCCCAACCGTAATAATCTCAAATGTAGGTTTCTGATAATTTTCTTGCTAATTGGATGGCGTGTTTAGAAAGGGTTGAAAATTGTATTGCCTAGAGATTTCCATCTTGTGAGCATTAAAAATTAAATCCGAAAGCCCGATTGGCACAGGCTGCAAAACAAATATTTAAACTGCCATTGAAGAGGTGCTGCTGGCCTGCTGTCAAGAGCTGCTTTTTCCCAATGCCGCGCGCTGCTCGCTCGAGTGCTTGGGAAAATGTATTCATCAGCAGGCGGCAAGGGTCGATCCGTCTCTGCAGAACGTACTAATGAGAGCGTCTGTCTTTTTTGTGTGTGTGCGCGCCGGCCGAGCAGCATGCAACCGAACGTACTTCGGCGAAGTGGGACGCACTTACGAGATCGAGGTGCGCCGGCCACACGACGACCAGCTGCCCTACGCGTGCCACCTCAACTTTACGGCCGCCGGTGGACAGTGGGGCGACCTCGTGCAGGTGAGTCGCTTTGCTTTGCCTCCCGTGGGAACGCAACTTTTTCGCCTTGTCGACTTTTGTTGACTGATTCCTTTCAGCCCAGCTTGTTTGCCGGCCCATCGCAACCTCTTTTGTGCACGCGCAAGACAAAGAGAGACAATCGGAAATCACAATGAGTTCTTCGTGAATGACTCTATTTTCCCGGAAATCGCTTTCGTTTATTCGAGTCGTGAATTTTTCATGAGACGGGAAGTCATTCGTGTTTTTCAAAAATTTGCTGGCATAGCGATGTGAGCGCCGCGAGACAAGATCCGCAATTCCAGGCGGAGATGGCGAACAACTGCGATAGTCATCAACACTGCTTAATTAATTCTCGCTGCTGCCTGATGACTTTCGCAGTTGTTCGCCCCATTCCTGCGTTAATCGCGCATCTCCGCAGTTAAATGCATAAGGGATCTGTTAATCTTGATGACAAAGGAGGAAAGACCATTCAGCCCAACCGACACTACTTCTTCTTCTTAACTGCGCTAAATGTGATTTTCCCTTTTACGTGTTCTCCACAGCTGTAGATCAATTCATTGCATTCCGACTGAACTAAATAATTTTAGAATTATTTCTAACATTTCAATTTCATTCAACTCTTCAATGAATTCAATTCAAATTTATTTGTGTACTTGCATAAATACAGTTGAAGGTCTCGACTGATAATTTTAGGTGGCAGCTGATCATATTTGCACGCGCGGTTTACTGAAATTTCATTGAAGTTGCCAAATCTTTTTCGATTTTAAGCTAATTTTCTTATTTTGAAATATTTCTCATAAAATTAACTTCTGACATCTATATCAAAAGAATGTTTTTTAAGCTGGTTTTTGCATTTTTTTGTTGTTGTTATAAACAATAACCAAGATTATTTTATGAAAACATAAAAAATCATATGATCGAATCGCTTTAGCTAAATTAAAATTGGTGTATTTAAATTATCCTACGAATCAAACACAGTTGAAGACAAATATAATAAAGTTTTCAAACAAGATAGAATCACGAAAATAAAAATAGTTTATAATTAATTGTTTGTTGCAAAGTGGTGAAATTAAAAATTGGACCAAAAAACAGACATGTTCCCTTTTTCTGCTAAACTGCTAATATTCTAATCGAAAATTTCTTTAAATTTAACATGCATTTTACTTTTTAATAGAATTTGTGTTATAAATTATTTGTTGCCATAAGTGGTCAAGTTAAAAATATTAGAACAAACAGAATTTTTAATTTCAAATGTTTTTTCTGTATAACTCCATAATGTAGAGCTAAGCAAAAAATTCGTCTTGCTATTGACAAAAAGAACAGTAGAAATAGAAAGAAATTCCACGAGTGAACTAGACACTGACAACGAATAAATAATAGCGATATGTTATAGCTTAAAGTGCGCAGTGGAACAAAAAAGAAGGTTAATTCGTAGTGATGTGTTAAAAAACGCCGAGACATACACGTCTCTCCCGACTCTCTATTTCAACAGTTGTTCACTGCTACCGACATGGAAGGATCATTTTTAGGTGGCGCAAGTGTAGCTGTATCTCTCCCCCTATCCAATGCACAGGGCAAAAGGTGGTTGCTTTTCGAGTCAAAACGTTTTTCACAAATGTTTGTTTACTAGACACTCGGAAAATATTTTTCCAATCTCAATCAGCATAGCTATAGTTAATGCAAGTTTTTGAAATTATTAAAAATTAGAAACATCAATTATTTTTTTTTTAAATAACCAACCCGTTGGCTCGCATTGTTAAGGTATTCTCAGGAGCGTCAAAGCAATGGGAGATATTTGAGCAGTTCTGGGATCTAATACTGGCTGCCCAATGTCACCGATGGCAAAAGGTGGTTAATTTATAAAGACTCGAAATTCTCAAATATAGCTCAACGAGCTGGGAGACGCACCGTCACCGACTCGCCATTTGCTGGTTTGCGCACCTTTCCAGCGGCTTTATTGTCAGGTGTTTCAATCTTCATAAAATCTTACATAATCTCGTTGGAAATAGTCATATTTATATATGTCTCCAAGTTTCGGCTGTCAACTGTAGCCCTTTTTCATGTAATAATAAATACAGATTACTGTAAAATTTACACTATACATTATTACAAAATTATTTAAATATTTAAAGCAATTCATTTATTTTCCGAATTCATGGCACAAACTTACTTTTTTGTAGTCATAAATAAAAAGAGGAGTATCTGATTTTTTTCTAATCTCTTTATAATGTACTAGTGTACTACGATTTTTAGGAGTCTAACAATAAGAGACCTGTTCTAAATTATCTTGAAATACTGGCTTTGAAAGAGAAATAAAAACAATATTTATCAAACTCGCGACTAAATTTTATTATTAAATTAACATCGTTTAAGTAAATTAAAAATCTGGGTCCTTTCCTCCCAAGTCGAATTTTCCTCTGCAAACGCGCAATCAGTTGACACGCGCACGGTGGGCGCAAAGTAAACATCCGAAACAGGCAAAATTTAAGGCAGATGAGTCGGTGGCAATAAATGATAAAGCATGCATCCGTCGTATACATTCAGTTCACACACGTCTGGCCCATTATTGGATCAAAGCAGCCGGAATGAATGGAATAAAGCACGTTCTGCCGTTCTCTTATCACTTCCACCCGCCCGCCGCTTGCTTCATAGTCATTATTGCTGCTGCGAGCGCGCTAAACCGACGTTCGCTGCGTCTTTTTTTATTTGCAGTTGACGTTCGACTCATTCACCGTCGGCAAGTTCACGTCATTCGCCGCTGACGGCTGTCCACACGGACACATGTCCATCAACGAGCTCGGCCTGCCGGACACGGGCGGACAGTGGTGCGGCAGCGCTTGGGGATACACTGTCTACTTCAGCGAAATGAACTCCGTCGACGTTGCTCTCCACCTCACCAGGCTCTCTGAACAGGTGCGCAATTGCTTGCTGACAACAGGGCATTTTTTTCCCGACGCAACTGGCTAATTGCAAAGAAGTAGATTTTAATTTAAAGTGACTAAATGGCTCTATTTTGCGCGGAAAATTATTTCAAGATAGTTAGCTATTACAGTGCAAATTATTTGAGGAAAAATTGAATAACAACGTTCTCGCACTGTTAAGTGGCTGCTTTGGCCCGGTAAACCGCTTCAGCACTACTTTTTTATCTCATAATTTCACTTCTAAGCTATCCTTCTTCAGTAAATCCGCGAAGAGCTAACAATAAGCCACGCGATAATTTCTGTTTAAAAAAATAATCTGTGTGTATTACTCCCTTTTTGTTTTTTAATAAAATTTAATCCGGACTTCATCTTTGTCGCTACTCAAAAAACTCAATGGAAATAAACTACCATTAGTAGAAACAAGGATAAAAGTCCAGTTTTATTTTTGTCAGAATTTTTGTACTGGGTAGAACGCAGAATCCATTCTGTTTTTTTCTGAGGGGGAAGAGGTGATAAAAAACATGCAATTACTAATTTAGGCCGTTTATTTCATTTTTTTAACTCTATTGATGTGATGTAAATTTCCTAGATCATGTAGAATTTTGAGATTTTTGTTTAACATGCGACACCAATAGAAGACACAACCGTCAATCTCAAAGTTTCAGGTAACTTTTCTCCCCCTTTTGAGTTCCATTCTGTAGTTGAGCTTTAAAAATCGTTTACAAGCAGTTACAAAAAAGTCAATTGGTCCTTTTCGGTTGCAGTCAGAAAAAACTCCGTTTTTATTTTTTATGTTGTTTCAGCCACGATTATCTGAACTGATTTGGGTTTGAGACGTTTAAAGCGAATCAAAAGTAAATTCTCTTGAGGATAGCATCTTTAAACAGTGTCTGTCACTCAGCCTCAATCTCTTTTTGAAACATCTCTCCTCGGCTAAGGGCAAAACACTGGAATTATCCTAGATCCCATTTCTCATTTCCAGCCTTCGGAGTGCAACACGCAAATTAAAAAGCAATTTGTCACTTGCGCTGAAACGCCTTTCGTGAACATTCCTCTTTTGGACTATCTCATGTCTGAATTAGAAAAGGGCTGCACGCGATGCGACTCTTAATAAAAAAGGATTTATAAATGCTGCGCCGTCAACACCGGTGGAAAACATCGTACGAAGCGAACTGTACATGCGGCAGGCGGAAAATAAAATATGGTAGAAATCGGATCAAGTTGGGAAAGCGGGCGAATCGTTAGGAGGGTGTGCGCGGGGAAAACGACTTTAGGAAATGGACTTTTTGCAGACATGCCAAGTGGAGGTTTCCTAGTGTCTGTTATAATTCTCGAATATACTGCTAAGCTCAAGCAATTGCTATTAAATGACTCTGGGTCTTATTTTTTATTTATATTTTATGTGTCATCTTCCGTCCGAGCAGGAAAATTTCCACGTAAAAGCTTTGAAACACACGTAGAGGGAATAAACTTTAATAAAACAGGCGTTTCGTGAAATCAAAGAGAGCTCTATAAATTCCTCACAACAACATCCGAGTGGAATTTCGATGGTTTTATAGCGTGTCGAATTTCAAACTGCATTTCCTTCAAATTTTATGTACCACGCTGGCAATGATATCGAACTTCAAACGCGGTTAACTTCAATAAACCCTGATACTTCAGCAACTACAAACTTATCTTAACATCAAAAGGCATTCTATCAGTCGCGCTTTTGAAAAAGTAGTGCTGCTGCCTAGGCATCAATGAACGCGTTGCTGACCAGGGAATTCTTAGGATGCAACGTTTTAGAATTTGAATTCATGTGTAGGCTTTAATGCTACAAATTTTCCAGTTGGAAAATTTTAGCAGTGGAATGAGGAAAATGATTCAAATTTTAAAATAGAGTGCTTGCTCAAATGTCGAATCCAGAGAATTTACTTGTTAGGCTAGCAGCTCATCAGTTCAAACATATTTACAGCGTAAGCAATACCCTAAATTGAAGTAGAAAATTCCTCAATTTAATTGTTGATCATATTATTGTACTCCAAAGGTCCAATTTCTCATAAATTCTGTTTTCATAAAAAATAAATTATCGTTACATTGAAGATCTTTTTTCGACTTTTAAATGGGTAAATATGGTAGAAGCAGAACAAAAGTTTGCATATTATCAAGGCATTTTTAAAAGGATTATTTGCAAGTTACAAATGTTTCTAGTTTAAAACAATTTTCAAACCTGTAACATTTTTCTTGGATACTTCCTTTTTGTTTTAGTAAATACGTGTTAAAAAATCCCCGCAAGTGTCAGAAGCATTAACGTCTTAAAAGGTTCGTCTGGTGCGCATCTGCCTTCAAAGGCATCCGAAAAAGAAAAGCGTATATATAAACTGTTTATTCACGAGTGGTTTGTTGTCCACAGGGCATCGGGCACACGTTCGACTTCAAGCTCAACTACCGCTTCCTGCAGCGCGCGGAGGCGGCGCTACGCTTCGGGGTGAGCGAGTCCGAGAAGGTGGAGCGCGGCGTGCTGGTGCCGGGCACGTACTGCGACCGCGTTTTCACGCGTTGCGACGTGCGTCGGTGCCTGCTGCAGTCGCCTAACTTCCCCGGCATCTACCCACGCAACGTGACGTGCCGCTACGCGATCGTGCAGACGCGCGTACCCGACGGCCAGCACGCGACCATCACCGTGCGCCAGCCAGACAGCCACCGCGTGCACGTCAAGGACCGCGTCGTGCAGTACGAACGCAGCCAGCGCGTGTTGCGCGTCGGCGACCAGTGCAACGTCATCCGCGACCACCTCACCGTCTACGACGGTTTCGCCTTCCGCGACAAACGCACTGACGCCATCGTTGACGCCCTCGAGCAGCAGCCAACACGCCTCCGACGCGCCCTGCAGCTCAGGAGGAAGGTCGACGCTCTAGCAAAGTGAGTTTCCTTCTATCTTCTTGCTCACAGCCGAATGAATTCGCACTTTGCGTTTCCCTGATTCCATGAACAGAAAATCAAAGAGGGCTCTTTTCTCTGTTCCATAGTGTACCAATTTTTATGAGGATGGGGATAATCAGAAGTCAATATTGAAGCAAAAATATGTCAATACTTTGTAGGTAGACGCCAATGAAAGCAGAAGTTCAAGGCGTCTAAAGTTTCATTTGAAATTAAATGCAGCTTTCTCGGTGTATAGCGAGCAGTTTATATTTCCTTATTTGTTTAGAAACAAATCTCAACAGCCCTCAGGAGAGGAAGCTCAGCATTGGGTTGCAACTAGCTGACGAAACTAATTAAGCAGTAAATTTGATAAGGAATACGGAAAAACAAGCAGCTATCCACCGAAGAAGCTGCGTTTGATTTCAATTGAAATAAAACATATCAGTACATTGTCATTTTATCTTGGCAAGTAAATTCTAGTTGAACATTTAGACACAACTCTAATGAAAAATTAAAGACAGGAAGGAGGCTCACAGGTGGTAAAATTATCCAATTATCCAAGAGATTAGGATCAGAGTTGAACAATTCTGTAACTCTAATTTTATAGCTATTACTGTTTCTCCTGCTTCTTTTAATTTACTGAACTAAAAAAGAGGGAAATAACTTTAATATGTAGTTGGCAAATAGCAAATTGAATTCTTTATGAAGCTGCTTGCTTGCCAAGAATCAAATGCATACAAACATATAAAATAAATACTCTATAAGTGCTGGTAGTGAAATAACGAAAGAATGAAAAAGTAACAAATAATGCATTCTTAGTTTACCTTTTAATATTATGTTATAAATTCGCATTACTAAACTAACTTCCACTATAGACAAAGAACTTAGATATTTTTCACGGCCCAGGAATAACCGGTGAAAAATATAAAATGACATATTAACGAAAAGGTTTGGAGTGGCGCTACTCATCTGTGTAAGCTGAAAACCAATACAAAATACTCGGCTTACTGTAGCGGGATATATCGGCGTTTTTTTGCCATATTTTCGCAAAAATCTTTGCATGACTCACAATCAGAGAAGGAAAAGCTGTCATTATTCATTGGTCTACATGCTGCCAACTCCAATACTCCGAGTCTAAATAAACAAAAATTTACCCATCAGATTTCCCTGACAGGAGTGCCGGACTATTTCACATTATTCTGAGAAATATTTTTAGCTGTTAATCTCAAAATCGAAAATTTTTACACAGATTGCTTCAGATTAGATTTCTTCTTGTTTTCCAAGAAAATCTTTTGTGCCAAAACCTGAAAAGCGTAAGATGGAATTAAAATTTGAGGAAAGACTATCCAATATAGATGCTGGCTTTTCATTTTGGCAAAAATTTCGAAGTTAATCAATGATGCGAAAAAGATGGAAATATTTTCGTTCAGCGCGTTCAGCGAAGAAATGAGGAAATATTTTAAGCCAAAATGCGATTATTTTTCCCGTCGACTCTGCAGCAATCGCAATGCTCGGCTTAAGGCGGTTTCTAGGCTAAAGATTAAATTCGGGGATTAAAACCGCAAGCTCCCGTAGCGCACAAAGAGTCGAATATATGACGCAAAAGCTGCGTGCTGCCGCACTTCACACATTCCGCTTTGTTGGTACTCAACTTCTGTGTTTATCGCTGCAAAAATATTAAAGGACGGAGTAACGCAGCATATTCGGTGGTAAAATGCTGTTTCGCTGAAATCACTTTAAAAAACTGCATTTTGCCCCATCTCGAGCAGACGCGCGCACGGTGTCGAGTGTTTGTGAATTGTTTGCCTTCACAAAACTCGTAAATTCCGCTTAGAAAGCGGGTAGTTTGTTTTGCAGCGCACACGTTGCAGGAAGCAAGTTGAGCAGCGAGCTATATATACTGCACACACACGCGTGGATAAATCTGACAAAGTTTTTCTCATTAAACGCGTGTTGCGAAAATTAATCTCGGAAGCTGTCGGAGCGAGCGACAGCTTTTTTACAGCATCTTATTTCGCAGTTTGTGAGATTGGAGTGTTGTGTGTTTCAGTGGGACGCTGGAGGTGAGCAGTAAAGGCGCGGTGATAGCGCGTCTGTGCGGCGGCGACGCTGTTCCCGACATCGTCAGCTCTGGACCCCGGATGCTGGTCGAGTTCTCCACGTCGGCCTTCGACACCCCCTTTCACCCCACACCAGTCAGCTACCTTCCCGGCTTCGAATTGGATATCGAGGTGAGTCCTCCGCGGATTCGCTTCCTCTAACATCCTCGATTTATTGAAGATGATCAGAGGCAAAGTTTCCTCGGCTGCTGCTGCTACTGCTGCAGCACAAGAAAGAGCGAGAGAGAGAGGAAAGAAAAACGTGCTCGTGCAAATATTGATTATGCGCGCTGTTTATCGAATGGCCAAAGTTGTAATATTTATGCGCCTGCTTTTCCCAACAATGAGGCAGAGAGAAAGACTGCTCGAGTTGCGCTCGGCAGAAACAAGTCGTTATATATTTTGCCCCTTCAGAGCCGAGTATTACTTTGGGGAATAAAAACGCTCCGTTTTCTCATGGCATTGCACAGCACGTGCGCGCTTAACTTTATAATGTTGCTGCTGCTCTCGCGCGTCAGATAAGTGCCTGCCCATTACCAGAATTATAGCGCCGTTCGTCTTGATGCCTTGCAGGTGAGAACGATGCCGGTGGTGCAGCCGCGCTCCTTCGCGCAGCAGGGCAAGTGCGTCTTCACCGTGTCCAGCTTCGAGTCGCGCCAAGGCCAGCTGGGCCCGCCGATGCACTCGCTGCCGGCCAACACCACCTGTACTTACGAGTTCGCCGGCAGGCCCAACGAGCGCGTCTGGATCGCCTTCCTCAAGTACCACGTGGCCGAGAGGGCGCAGAACAAGGTGGTGGCCAGCCTCGGCCTGCCTAGGGTGCCTGTAGTTGATAACAGCGCCGACCCTGGCACCGAGGATCCCAAGAAGTCTGAGATGAGCAAGGAGGACGAGGACAACGACTGTCCCGCCAGGCTCCGCATTTGGGACGGCACCCCGCCCACCGCTCTTCCTTACGACAAGCAGGTCAGTATTAATTAAATTAATTCTGGTGGGATTGTATTTTTCAATGTAGGTGCCGCAAATCGTTAAAATCAACCTTGCAATAAACGTGGCCAAATTAATATTGAAACTGAAAATTTTGCCCAACAGAAACCATAAGCTATTCTGGGAAAGCAATTTATTTTAAATTAGAGCCAATCTGAAGAAAAATGTACTATTTTTATATTTGTCTCTCCAAGAAAATCATGAATTAATCCGGTGTAGGTGAAACGCTCAATGGGAGAAAAGCAATTACGCAAAAGATCAACACAGTGAAAAAAGTTGATTCATTCATGGCAACAATTTATCTTTACTTGCTTTGTTGGCCACATTGAGCGAGAGTAAGAGTTTATTGTTTATAGTTAATACAAAGATTAAAAATCAAAACAGAAATCAGCTGCGATGGAAATTTAGATTTGGCTCGCAAATTTTTCCACCAAGCCACATAGGTTGACTTCTTTGTCATCTAAAGTAAATTATAGAAAGAGAGTGTATACCAATTGAAAAGATAAAACACTTTGCACCATAATTTTCCCAAAATAAAATCTTTTGGTACCTCGATTCATTTTTTATTTTATTACATAATTAAAGCAAAATCTATTTTTTCCTTAGATTCTTACAAAAATATATTTTTGCAGGAGGAATGGAGTAGCGTAAAAAATTTATTACGCATCTCGAAACATTGATTTTTTATACAAAATTTTGCCATGAATGAACCTTTTATTATTAAAATAAAGGTGAGATTTAAAGGGATTTTACTACCGGGTCCAGTCGAAAATTGACTTGCCCTGACATTTGGGTCACGAGGTTATTCCAGTAGATGTGTACTCACGTATGCTATTTTTATCAGCTTCGGGTCTGAAAGGGCAGACCCTGAAGCCAGACAACTCATAAGCCCACGCATAGAGCTATAAAATCCCCCAGACAGCGATGCAACAAATCCGAAGGGTCTCTGATGGACTTTCTGATATATATATATATATAATTTTTTTGGCAATGAAAAGGCTACGCTGCAATTACAAAAAGATAAAAACGTACTACACTCGGCCTTTGTTGAATTTTGCACAATATAAAGAGTAACACGGATAAAGACCGAAAGCCCAAGAGGCGAGTCGGCAATTTTTATAGCCCAGCGACAACGGGCTGGACAAAAACAAGGATGAGAAAGCTAAATTTAAAAGCAGCTGTCTGCGGTCCAGTGGCCTGTGTGTAGCATAGAGTAATGTTGAATTTAATGCTGGATATCAATCACACGGTTGGCTCTGTTCCCAGGACAACTCAAGCAAGCTGCTGGGCGAGTTCTGTCGCGACGAGTCGCCGCGCCTCTGCGACCACAGCCTTCTGAGCAACAGCACCCGCTTCCCGCGCCCGTGCACTGCCGACGAGAGCTACCTCTCCTCGGGGCCCAAGTTCACCCTGGAGCACCTGCTGAGGTACGGCACGGCGTTGCACCCGGTCAGCTTCGTGCTGCGCTACGAGTTCGTCGACGTTTCGCAGGGTGGCGTGCCCGTCTCGACAACCGCGGCGCCGTTCAGCCTGCCGATGACCGCCCCCAGCCCGTGGACGTGTGACCGCGAGTTCAGGACGAGCAAGGGCAGCGACTCGGGCACCTTCCGCTCGCCCAAGGCGGTCTTCTTCTACGGCAGGGGCGGCAACCCCAACCTGAGCTGCATGTACTGGTTCGCCGTGGACCGCGAGCAGCGGCAGAGCGTGCGGCTGAGCGTCAACCGTGCCAAGTTCGGCGACCGACGCTGCGTCACCAGGGTGGACATGGACACCGGGCGGCGCAAGTGCGAGTTCCGCGGCGGCGCCAAGGGGCTGCCGGTGGCGCTGCTGCGCTTTTACGAGGTGCCCTGGCCGGGAGTACTGATCGCCCGCGACTGCCTCTGCGACAGGGTGGCGGCCGGCAACGCCGTCGTGGTGGAGGGCGCCCCCGGCGCCTCGCTCGTCGTCAACTTCACGGTGGAGGCGATGAACGTGACACAGGACGCAGGCGACTTCATGTTCGAGGCCGAGTACCGCTTCCGGCCGCCACCGGCGTGTCCGCAGACGGCGGACGCACAGCGGTTGCAGGGCGTCAGCGGCGACCTGACCTTGAGGAGCCCGTCGGACGCGGCAGCGGCAGACCCGCTGCACCCGGGTTCGGCGCAGGCCCTGGCCTACGGCGACGAGTGTCCCGGACAGCCGTGGCTGGTGGAGCTGCAGGAGCCGTTCCACTACCTCTACCTGCGGGTGCGCGGCCTCGAGATCACCAACGGCCAGGGCGGCGAGGAGTGCCGCACGCGCAACCGCGTTGTGCTGCACCGCACCAACTCGCTGCTGCCGCCGACCGTCGTGTGTCCGGACGACGGCGGCGGCTCGTCTGTCGGCGTCTTCAGCCCCGGCTGGAAGAGCGGCCTGCCGGTGACGTCGCGGCCGCCGCCGGCCAGACACGAGCGCAGCCTGGTGATCGAGTTCCTGGAACGCGAGCCCGGCGGGCCGTATCCGCTCAACTGGCTGGAGATCTCGCATCGACCCTCGGCTACGATGCACCCGCCGGCCAGGGTGCGCGGCGAGGCGCTGTCGGCCGGGCTGCAGAGCCAGCCGGACGCCGTGCGCGACTGCCCGTGGCGCTGTCCCGAGCTGGACGCGTGCATCTCGTCCGAGCTGTGGTGCGACGGCGCGCCGCACTGCCCGTCCGGCTTCGACGAGCTGGACGCCAACTGCCAGGTGCAGGCGCACAGCCCCATCCTCGAGCTGTTCGGTGGCGGTTCGAGGTTCGTGCTGTACCTGGCGGCCGGTGCCGCCGGCCTGCTGATCGTCGTCTCGCTGCTCACGTGCGTCATCGTGACGACGGTGCGGCTGAAGCGACGCGCCACGGTGCGCGACCGCACGCACGCCTGGTGCCAGAACGGCGGCTCAGCACCTTCGACGGCCACGGTCGCCCCCGGCCTCGGGCCACCCATGACGGCCACGCTGCGCCACAAGAACGGCACCCTGCGCTCAGGTCGCGCCGCGGTCGGCACCATCTACGGCAAGGACGACTTGTGTTGACAATAGCTGCAGGCGCAGCTCGTATCGACCGTGTGAACTCCTTCGTATTATGGAAAATAATTGACTGCGACCGCCGACTGATCCAGCAGAGCAAGCAGACATTCCCCCTCGTCGCGGTGTTATGTTGGTTGTCTGATCGGGTATATTTGTTGTGGGCCTAAATCGTGACTCTTGCGCGGATTGTGAATGGATAGCAAGCAGTGTGTCCGTGGCTGCTGAGTTTCAGATGACTTAGGCCGAATTTTAGAAAATGAACGCGCATGTTATTCACTATGTGGGGCGCAGGGCGAATTGCACGCATCCTGGTCGCGTTTTACACACAGATGTCAACGACGGCAAGAATGGCAAAATCCATAGACTGCTGGAAAATGGCCACATCCTTCTCCCGAAATTTCTTCATATGGAAGCTGTAAAACTTTTTTATGACGACTAGGGAATTTAAGTCTTTTTTGCCGTAAAAGTTAAAAATTTCAGGCTGAAATAGTCGATTTTCGCCTAAAACTTACATTTCCAGATAAAAATACCATTTTAACAAAAAATCTAAAACATATTTTACAATTTGCTTTGCTAGGAGCAAAAAAATGCAGCATCATTTTGTGTTTAAAATTATACTGCTCCTTCCAAACATAAATCTTTTTTGGCCCTCTGAGGCTGGTTAAAAAGACTGTAATTAAAAAAAAATTAAAAGCAAATAAAACATTTTGGTTGTTTAGTAGGATTAAAATAAAAAAGAATGGTCTTTTTGTCATAAAATAGTCGGTTTAATAACCACGCAATTTCATGATTTTTAAATCATAAATTAATCTCGATTTTGACCGGCTTCAGAAAAATCTCATGAACCAACTAAAATTCCAAAGACTTCTGTTCAAACGTCATCGTGTGATACATGAGGAATCAAAAATGGAAAGTTGAATGCAACTAACTCTCAGATACCAAAAACGAGAAAGCTTAATTCAACGTGTGTGCGATCCAAATAATTTATAACTAATTCAATCTAATGTCAAATTGCTTCTGGCCTTTTGACAAGACAAGCTGAAGTGAAATACTGGGCGAATGAGTTATTTCATGTAAAAAATCGACCAGTTCATACTTGCTCAGCACACAGTTTGCAGCTTGGAGGCACAAAAAATCCGATAAGTTTTTTGTTCAAGCTTTGCTGGCCATTACAATAAAAACAAACTGCTGGAAAACTATTCCCTTGACGGGGCCAAGTTTGTTGAAATTCTGAAAAAGTGACACAAAAGAGCCCGTCGCGTTCGAAGTCAATCAATAACCCATTAAGGAAGTCGGGCGCTGAAAGATGAGATTCTCTCGCCGCAGCAAACGAGACCAGGAATGTGCAATTCAGGCCGTCGCGATCTCCCCTTTGATAAAAACGCGAATCGGACTTCCCTCATGTAAAAGTGTAAGCAGATCCTTATCCTTCGATTTCTACACTAACTTTTTCTATATGAATATGTACATATAAAACAGCTCTCTCGGGATATCATTTTCAACGAACGTGCAGCTTTTGCTTTGTCCGGGAAAATAATTAGTGTAGCGAAAACACGTTCCCCCCCAGCCCCAAACAGAACAGATCGATGAAAAATTAATTTGTTTTCGAGACATGGATAACGAGGTTTACGCGGTGATATAGACTGGTGAAACATTTGACCCGGGCTCTTCCCGAGGCACAAATTGAAAAAAGAGGACAAGTACGCCTACTACGTGTATGTTGACTTTTGCATTATTCTAAATAGTTAAAACAAGAGATGATAATTATGAAGAAAACACACAGCAGTCCTATTTAATATAATATTCTTTTTATACGGTTTTTAACTCGTTTTAAAGCCATAAACAACATACACGTGCGCGCACATATAATGCGTTTTAAATAACAGGAAGTCGCGTCGCGCAATTTGAAAATACGCGGCGCGATGGAAAAGTCGACTATTTTTAATGCTTTGGTATAATTATTCTTTTGTATAAACGCTGGAAATTTGAAAAACGCGCGTGCGACAGACAATTTTAGGAAGAAGACCGACGTTCTTTGTTTTTGTCGATGACGCGTGTATAGTTATATCAATATTTTATACACACAACATGTCATGATGAGAAGGTGTATCCAGTACGATATTATATATAGCACAACACTATGTGAGCCGAGACAAATTTTATAAAAAGAAGCAGTGAGGCGAAAGGAATAAAAGAGAAAAAATACTTTCGATTGCCGTTCGGCACGCAAAATCCTCTGTCAGATTAGGCTTCATGTGCTTTCATCTCTTGCTCCAGAAATCCGAAACAAACTTTGATATGATAGAAATATATTGTTTAAAAATAAAGAAGCAAAAAGAAATACCTAGGTGAGTTCTTGATTTATTAAAAAACCCCATATAAATTAATGTACAATAGTATGCGAAATTCTGGCACAATCATAGTTTATATAGAGCTAACTATAATGTCTCTTTATACCCAAGGCCAGAGTTGACATAATAATATACAGTTACAGTCTCAACAGAAAACAAGAACTACATGAAATTCGTTTTTTACGTCTTCACGTCTTTTTCGGCAGCCTTGTAAAGAGCGTCGTATTAGTGCAAAAACGTCGTTCAGCCGTGATGTGCATGTGTAAACAGCATGTAAGATCAGAGAGAGCTGCAGGCAAAAATAAGGCAAGGTGAGTAGCTCATTGTCAGTCAGCTCTCAGCTCCGATAGCCCTTTCGGCGAAATTCGCGCGGTGTCCCCCCTCTCCTCGCACCTGCTCACACCACACTCATTGTTTCGCTGTCAGAAGTACAATTTCCCCTCCGCTACTTTCCCATTTCCATGTGTTGCGCCCCTCAAACTGCTGACGGCTGCCTGGCGAAACCTCCGGGGGCCAGATTGATTTTCTAAACCTGGATTTCGCACTCCAATGAAGAGAGAGTGAGGAAAATTTCCTACCCGAACTCGCCGATTTCCAGCCGATAATGGATCGGAACATACGATACGAAATGGTGAGTCGGCAGGCGCTCCTCGAGAGTCGATCGTCGGTCCGGGTTCTTGGCGGGGGCCGACTTGTTTTCGGACGTAACCTTGAGTCACCTCGACGGCCGAAACCTCTTATCGTCCGTGTTGACGTTAATTTTGGCACTTCAAATTTTCACAAAATGCACCAATTAGCAGCTGTTGAAGCGATCTTATGCGTTGGACGCGTGTCGAGAGGCCAATTGTGCCGAGTAAATATTGCCATCTTTGTTTTTAGTGGCACAAGCGACTGGCGATCGATAAAAACATAGGTTTTATTGGGCACACACACACCACAATATTATTATTGTAGATTGTACTGCATAGCAATTATGCGATGAGAAACGCAACGCTATACTCTAATTTTCTCCTTATTTTTAACCCTCTTTAATGCTTGTGTTTATATAACATACATATGTACTTAATTAATCCTGCAATTATGTATGTATATTTTATCATCTTTGTATCATAGCGCTGAAATTGCGCATCGCTCGAAAAACAACCAATTAAATTTTAATTGTCAAATTGAGTGTTACCCTTTTCCTGCAACAAGGAAATTCGCGTTTGGTTGTTGAGCTAAGCGCAATATTTCCGTTATTTATACATATTGATTGCATTATATAACTACTATTATTTTGCGTTAACAGGTTGCTAGTCAAGACTACGACGACGAACACCAAAGGGGTGCGTCTGCACCCACCACCTCGCACTTGGCCGTGGCTCTGCCGCCCGAAATGGAGCAGGCGGCAGCAATGAGCTTGCCAATGGTACGCAAATGGACGCCAGATGAGACTAATTAACTACAGTGCTCTTTATTTTGCGTGACAGGGCATGGTTGACGATATACCACCCCCGAAAGCGGACTTCACAGCACCGCCGCCCTACGAACTGGCCACAAAGCTGCCGTCCTATGAAGAGGCGCAGCAACAAAAAATGCAAGAACAATATGGGGTAAAAACCAATAATAAAACTATTAGAGAAGAATACACTTTATTTTTAGTATAATAGGGTTTGAAGGATTAATTTTCAACTATAGTATAAATAATTTTGGTTTAATTTTTTTTCAATTTGCAGGATGGCGCGCCTCCACACCTCTCCACTCACATCAATATCAATAATCCTCAGCAGTCACCACTAACATTTTTGGCCATCGACACTGAAGACTGCAGCACCGAAACTAGCCTCCTAGGCAGCGATTTTACTTTTTTTACAGCGTTTTTAGGTACATTAATTGGTATCTCTATAAGACTTTAAGTTTAACCATGTTCTGCGATAGTGGCATTCCTCTTTAACTGGATTGGATTTCTGCTGCTGATGTGCTTTTGCCACACGATCGCCGCCCGATACGGTGCCCTGTCAGGTTTTGGCCTCTCCCTGGCCAAGTGGACCCTGATTGTAAAGCATTCAACAGACCTTGCCTCCAGGGAGAACATCTGGTTGTGGTGGCTCATAATGGCTTTTGGTAAGACCTGTTCTCGTTCATAAAAATCGCACAAGTACTTAAGTTTTTTCCTCTTCTGAAATATGCAGATTAAAATATTGACAATTGTAGTGGTTAACCCATTTAAAGCTTTTTGCTGCTAGTCATTTTGATCAAGGATGTTGACTCCAATTACGTCTACTTTCAGGGTTATTGATCTGCGCCAGGGCCACAATTCAGTACCTGCACATCAAGCGAGAGTGGAGTCTGCTGTCACGCAGCGCTCAGGAACGCCTTGTCTTTTTCTATTGAGCAAGCTTGAGGCACAGCATAGCTACATACTCTAAGCACACACTTTTCTCACCGCGCCCTTTCCTTTTCCCTCCAGTATGGTTAGCGAACCGACTTCACCAGGTGTGTGTTTGTGTGGTTTTCCATGCCCTCAACTAGTATGCGAGCACTTGCATCTTTCCAAGCTTGATATTTTGAAACTCTGGTCGTTTAAAGTCAAAGTATAAAGAAGGCAACAGAATTAGTCGCCGCGGGCTGGACTACTGGACAGCCCTTGGCCTGGGGAGGAGTCCCACTTTTTCCCTCAGAACATTCCCTAAGAACGCAAAAGGCGGAATGGTCTTTTCTTCGATGTGTTATCAAACTCATGTTAGTCGTTTTTCTGTAGATTAATGGTCCGAATATTCAGATTAAAATATATATTATGTAAATGGATAGCGTAAGGCGCTCTGAAAAGTTGTAAAAAAGTCACTTATACTAATTATTTAAGTATTAGGGCAGCTCGATTGTATTAAAGATGGATTTTATGTAAATTATTGAAGCCATTGTAAAGTGAGCGGTACCTTGAATAAACATACAAAAATTTAAATCTTGAGTTGATTAGTCTTTTTATTACGGAAAGCGAAATGAAACAAGCCAATGTCATCCATTCTAATTCCTCCCAAGGTTTATTTTGTATTTAAAGAGCGAAGGCGACCTCATTGAAACTGGAAAAGAAGGAGTTTACAGAGTAAAATCATGAGTTTATTTTCAGCAAGTTGAAACAAGTGTTTTTCTGCAGTTCTCAGTTGTTGAGCCTGATGGTTTTACCTCGCACTAGGAAGACACTATGTGGGATTTATTTACTCCTCTGCTCCTTCCAGCGTTACTTCTCTTTAACTCTCTTTTTTACACACAGACAGTACAGGTCATAGACTATATATGTATCTCAAGTAAAAAATGTTTTGTTTCTCTCATTAGTTTTCTTCCTGCACTTTTTCACAGTTGGTGTTTTGCATATACATATAGTGTGTGTGTATGTGTGGGCCATTAGCGCGAACTCTTTCGGTTTACTTACACGTCAGCGTCACATGCAATAAATTATTGAACTATTTAACAACGTTTTCACTTGCGTATAGTATATATATGAAGTGCTGCTTTAACGCCACAATAATATTAATCGATTCAATGTACAACAAACAAAGTCAACAAGGTAATATGATAATAATTATGTTTCACCTCAACACATACGATATTAGTACACAATTTAACTCATCGGCACGAAAAATATCAATAAAGTCAACGTAGAGGTTAAGATTTCTTTAAATTCGTCGCAATTAACTTTCCCGGCATGGGACCGTGCGGCATTTGGTCTCAGCATCGCACGCCAAAATTTGTTCTATGAATCCTAAATTTTAGTCTTTGGTACCTGATTAGAATGTCTTTTCGACTCTACTGTTGAACTGGATAACACAGGCTAAGACTCACTCAGTCACGCACAGACATCTACACAGAGAATTAAGGCGAATAAAATTCCAAGTTTCACACTGCACTTTTGACAGACAGATCGTTAAAATTGAGTTTGTTTGAACTGTTGGTTGGCAAGTGTTTGATTATTAGGTAGGAATTGCTTATTTTTCATTTCGGGGATCGATATTTTCCTCTCACCACAACAATCATCGTTTAAAAAATTCAGAAAAAGGAACCAACAATTTTTAATACAATTAAAGTAAAAACAGCACTAGTGATCAACACTACAAAACCAATTATTGATCTCAATGCTAAATTTATACTCCAAAAATTAAAAAAGTCCTTTTTCAATGTCGATCAGGACTTTTATTTCAGCCATTCTAGCTTAAAATTGCGCAACAAACTATATAGCATTTAGGTAGGGTTCGTTTATACAGATTCTTCTTTTAAAGATTGGCACAACCTGTCTTTGAATTACGTTCTTTGTTGTCTTCAAAGAATATTGGGTTTCTCTATAATATGATTACATTATGCACCAGGCGTATAATTAAAGTGCAACGTTTCGAAAACAAGCACATGTTTGCAAAAGCGTCGCACATCAATTATGACCCGTTTTTGCAGAGTCCTAAAGAGAGTAAGACAATATTTTATTGCTATCTTCGTAGGTTTGTTTTGGTCGTTTAAAACATTGGTTCACAGTTAAGCAAGTGTTTGGACAACACAGCATCAAGATGATTTTAGACTTTCTGCGCCTTGCTCCACCGGCGAAATTAACTTAGCGTAGAGTCGAGATTTTCATTATTCCTGTTTCACTCGTTGCGTGCCGATCGCTTGCAAACAAATAAACTATCCGATGTTATCAACAACAAAAATAACACAATACTCGCCAAGATTAGTTTCCTAATCAACACATTCTTCCACAGCATTCTCAGCCAATAAGGTGATTAGAGTGCGACTATTAAAAATTTAATTGCTCGATCCGACACCAAAGTACGCACGCGAGTTCACTTTGAAAAATATTGGGGGGTGTTTTGATTGTTTACTTTCACTGTGAACAAGTTCCATTCAAGTAGAATTTTTTTATAACCATTCTTTCAATAAATGCAACAAAAACACGAATCATCCAAATTGTATATTTTGTTAAATAAGTAAAATTCCACTCGAATGAAAACTCATTCAGTACCAAACGTTTATTTATGAGATATTGTAGAATTTCAATGTCTCGCTGCGTGTGTATAACTACTCATTTAATGATTTTCCCTCGTTTCTAACCGCTAAGTGGACACCATATTACAAACTCACTATTCGAATTTCCATTTGCTTATTGTGGCCAAATATTGCTTCTCTTGTGTATAAATACGCCCTAATTTGATCTCTGAAACAAGTTATCCTAAGTCTACCGAGTGTGTGTATGTGTTTTTGTTGGCACAATTAAATGAAGTGCAGAAACGAATAAATAATTTTGCCTTCAATTAACAGACACATCAAAAAAGGCTATTATTGTGGGGGCTTGTATTCATTTTCGTAAGTATTCAACTGCTGCATGCTTTCTGTGCGCGCGGCCCTTTGGTTTCAAGGGGTTTCAGCTGTTTAAACTCAACTGAGTGAGCTTGCTAAAAAGAGAACAGAGATTTTACAGTTTCGGAAAAGGCAGCTCCGGAGAAACAGTTTCAAAGAGTTTGTTTGCTTTCTCAGTTCCAGATTTACAAAATGTCTCACAATTTCAAAGAACACTCGTTGAAACCTTACTGGCATTTAGAGAAATCGGCTCAAGAGACCCTCTTTCTTTCGTGTGTTTCAAGTGAAACAATTTTGCTGCAGCAAAATTTGTCACTTCTGAAGTGGGAAAAGCTGAAGCGGACTTGCACGAACAAGCAGCTGACTCTTGGACATTTTTGTTCAAAATGGAAGTGAAAAATCAGGCAATCGGTGGACAGTGAAGCATTCACAGGCAAGGGTGTGTGTATTCATGTGTATGTGTGTGTGTGTGTGTCAGGAAGACTTTGTCCACAGCGGGACTAATTATATGCGTTAGGAAGCCTAATTTCATTCGAAAATCCACTGCGTTGGCCGCGGAGGCCGCGCCAGCGAGCACTTCCCGTAGATTCGAATATTGCTCTCTCTCTCTCTCATCAAAGTCCAGCGAATTCAAATGTATATATCTCATGAATATATAATAATATAAATCTATTTGTATCACTCTGGGGGCACTAGAGGTTGTAGTAGTATTTTGTTTACTAAACAATCTGCTGCTGCTGCGTTTCTACCGATTGTGGAAGCGCTCTCTGCGCCTCTGCTGCTGCGACGCCCGGTGCCTGCTGGGGGTGGCCGGGGGCGGAGGCCGCCCTCGCTTGGCCGACGGCTCCGTGACCGACTGGAGCGGTGTTCGCTTGAGTGGCTGCTGCGCCGCGGTGCAGATGCCCGCCAGGTTGAGCAAGGCGTCAGCGCCCTCAGCGATTTTACGCTGCTCCTCAGCTTCGTCCTCCTCCGAGTCGTTGCCGTGCGAGCTGCGGGAGGAGAATTTCGCTGAGGAATTTTGCACGACCATTTTTATAAATAAACGGACCTTTCGTTGGATGACGAACCCTCGCCGTAAGCCTCGTCCGGGGACAAGGTGGACCTGGAGCGGGGACCAGCGCTGTACGTGTGGTCAGCGCTTGGCGAGGTTGTGATTACCAGGTTTTGAGGAGTCTGCGAACCGAGGAAATATTTCATTTTTGGTTGCAGCTGGGAGTATTAATTTCGACAACATTCTAATCGGATTCATGCGGCCTATCGTTGTGTAATTAAACATTGCCAGGTGTTAATAACTTCTTGCTTTGACAAATTTAGGGATTTAAAATTTTGAAAAAAAATAGGCGAATATTTTAAATCATTTTTAAGATACCATTTATTTCTCAATCAATAATTATTATTAGATATTAGTCTTGATTTTATGAGAACGGCGATAATTTTGTATAGGACATTTCCCACTTTACTCACTTCGTGTGTGCGGGGGATGGTCTTCTGGGCATGGTCCCCTCGATCAGGCAAGACTATTACCAAAATAAAGTTAGAGACAAATAATAAAATACGCATTAGCAAGCGCACCACTGATTCCACCGAGGATGCGCGGGCCATGCTTGAGAGCGAGCATCGCGGTGGCTGCGTTCACGTCCTCCTGCGACTCAATGTGCACTGGGGGCGGCGGCGGAGGGTTGTGGTGACGGGTGTAAGCACCCGGCACCTGCAGACCTGCGGCCGCCAGCCGCTGGGTGAGGAAAGGGAACAAATCCGGGTTTAGCATGTTGCTGCGTCCCACCAGAGACACCACTGGCGGCTCACTCTCCACGTTGCCAAGGCGACAGCTGTTTCAGAAGCAAAAATTGATTTTGATTTTTCTTTTTAGAATTAGATGACTTTGATTTTTAATTCAGCTAAACAGGACATTAAGGAAGATAATGAATATAAAAATAAAAACATTTTTACGCCAATGTAAGCATTTTCACCTGACGCTTATCATAAGAAATTAAATGCTCAAACAAAATAGAAAAAACATACTTTTTGGTCAATTCCAGGAGTTGGAAATTTTCTACGGTCGTAACAGTATTTCAGTAGTCTGTGCTTTTAGTGACAGCGCAGAAAGCCCTGCCCGAATATTCTATTTATTGTATTTTTATTTGTGATGTTTTACTAAATATGCATAAATACTATAATTATTATAATTTTTAGATTTGGTAATACTTTCTGCAAAGCCAGAAAGGGCACTTACTTACAAAACTCAGTATTGGTGTGACCCAAAATTATTAAAAAAAAATGTTTTTCCTTGATACCTTTGGCTGTTAGGGATCGTATTATTGTTGTTATTATTGAGGGCTTGAAAGCGCTCCAGCTGCATGTACGGATGGTAAGGCACCTTCTTGAGGGCTTGCAGCAAGTTGGGCCGGTAGCAGTGGTCAACCATCCATAGCGAACCCTTGCCGACGTTCTGTGAGAAAATTTAAGCGATGCTGTAACTCGTCAACTATATGCATAATGCGGCTTACGGGGCTTTTGTCCACTTTCTTGAAGCACTTGTTGAGGGACAAATTGTGGCGGACGCTGTTCTTCCAACCGTTGGGAGCGGTCTGGAAGTAGGGAAAGTGGTCCGTGATCCACGCGTAGATGTCCTTGACAGGCAGCTTCTGCGTCACGCTGTCTTCGATGGCCATGAAAATCAAGCACGAGAACGAGTAGGGCGGCTTCAGACTTGTGTGCACCTGCAATTTTTCCGCGATTGTAGCCATCGATTTCCAGTTCTGCGTGTGCTGCGGGGCGGAAATTTAACAAGGGGATGGGTGAACTAACAAGCTGTGGTGGAACTCAATTTTCGCCGACTGAGCACATTGTTTGTGGACTCGGCTTAAGCATCCCTGAGAGCACAAATCCGTTTCTCAATTTTTTTGATTATTATTCATCAAAGTAACGGAACAATTGCGAATCGCTAAACAAACACGCAAGTTTTAATTGTTTAATTGATTGCTCCCCTGTTCTTGCAACAAGGAAATTTGCGTTTGGTTGGTGAGCTATGCGCAATTTTTGCGCTACCACGACGAATTGTTGCCAAAAATTAAAGATGATATAAATTTTGACCGTTAACACGCAAAAAGGGTAATGCGGGGGCTGAGAGCACCGTCCAGTTAGAGAACAAGCGAAATAATTTTTATCTTCAAAAATTTTGTTTAATTGTTATACATAGGTTCATCCTGAGTTAAACCAAGCAAAGAAAAGCCATTATTTGTACATTTTCTTGTCGTTATATCAATCAAATTAGCTGCGAGCATTTTTACTGTTTTGATAATAGAAAGAGGCTAAATATTATTTTTGGGGAGAAAAACAAGAACGACAAATATAAATTAGTGATTATAACCTTCGGGTCATAGCCTACGTGGTTGGTGTTTGTGAGGGGCTGCGGGACGACGTCATTTTGGTCGTACTGCTCGATGGGGCTGATGGGCATGGCTTGCTGCAGAATGGTCGGACTCAAAGGAGTGTCACTGTTGGAAGAAGAGTCAGCGTGCTCGCTCGACTCCTCCGCGTAGTCACTGGTCGGCGAGTCGGCCCGACTGCTCACGGACTCCTCACGCACCTCGATTTGTACTTCCACTGGCTCTGTCGAGCCCTCCGCACATATTGTGCCACCAGGAAGTGGGATATCTATATAGAATGCAACGTTTTTCAACTGAAGTCGAGCAAAGACTTGCGTAAATAAAAAATTGATCCTATTGTTAGTGGTAAAATTTCAAGCTCTTATAAGAATTCATGCAGCCCATGTGGAAAAAAAGCCGAGAGATTTATCTCTCTGCGCCGGTGGTTTCTTTGACTGCAGCCGGGCTTGTTAATTTTTATTCCACAGGTGTGAGTAATTGGTCGGCCGGCTCCTTTCGCCGGGAGAGCACGCGAGATGCGATAAAGGAACGGAGGGGCCGGCGGTGTGAAAGAGCGAGCCGATCGAAACAACGCACCTCTAAGCAAATTTTTATCTTGCAGCCACGACAAGGGGGTCAAGTCGTCGTCCTCTTGTGTCGCGGAGCCAACCCGCACATCCGTGAACATCTTTGCTGCACCATCTCCTTCCTGTCATGAATAATTTAGTATTAATGACCTCCCCCACTCTGTCTGTTGCGAGCGTCATTAGAGTAAACAGCACAACTGCTGCTTCATGGCGCTAACTCGACTAATTTTCTAATTTCCCTTTCGTTCGAATCGAACCGCGCGACCCGCGCGCCGTGTCTTTGACGACAGTGCAAATAATACCGACGATCGGAACTTTGGCTTTTCTTTTGATCTTGACCCAATTGCGGGCGGCGCTCACCTTGACGATGTCTGCATTCTGGGCGCCAGCTTTTGTGTGCAGCAGGACGGTGCCGACGGTGCATCGCTCGTCATCTAAACCAGGCCGCTCAGGCGCCATTACCTGCAACAGCAAACAAGTCGTCGCCTAATTAGTGTCGTAGCTCCTCGTGATCGCGCTAATCACAAAGTTGCACTCCCCCAAAATGTTTATTCAAGTGTGCATTACTCTCGGAGACGCCAAAGTTTGGATACGAACCGAGCAGTCACCGCAGCCGACCGTCGCAAGCGCCCGCCTAATCGACTTATGGTTTGCTTATTACGGAAAAACAGCCGTGGGCAAACTAACAGCAGACGCCGACACGACAGTATTCCAAATATCGACAATATATCGTCACAAAATGCCCACGGGGGGAGGACGGGGAGGTTGAATAACAAGTTTTTCCAAGTCTTCGAATTTCAAGCCCTGATTGATTTTGCTAATGATTTTTTTTTACTCGGCGTGCTTTATTACCTAATTATTGCTATGGCTGGATTTTCTACAGGGAGGTGATTTCCCAACCGAGAGAGGTAAGGCGGAAGCATCTTTGAATCCGTCAAAAGCGAGAATCTCTTCCAATCTGCTAATGCGCGCGGAAATAAATTCGCAATTGGCACGATCGGGCCTGCGAATGTATTGGCGTATGCGTGCGGTGCTGGCGGTGGGATTTTGTTCCTTTTCAAAAAGCATAGCGCGCGCGGCATCAATACGAGGGATGCTGGGCACACGTCTGCCGTGCAGATCGGTTGCCCCGGCAACCTGCACTCCTCATCTTGGTGGAGCACACCAACATCGCACATCACATGACGTCGCCAACTATTCACATTATATATACACAAAAAACGTGAACATAAAATTCTAGGCACAACAGCACACTTAGGGATGCGTCGGCCAACGCTGGCCAAATAGAAGCACGGAACACCGGATCGCTTGAAAAGCAATAAAAAATAATCTCCTGGGATTTTAGCACTGCCTGCTTCGATTTAGTAGAAAACAGGGTGGGCGTCAGTCATGAGTAATTTTGATTCAGCGCGTTAGTCGTGATTTCTCCTCAGGAAAGAGTAAAATATTTCCCTTTGGATTTGAATCAAGAGATCGGAAGGGATTCCGTCTTAAATGGCCATGGTTTGCCCTAGTTAATTCATTTGATGCTGCAAATATAAAGAAGAAAGCAAAAACCTGCCTACGAGAGCGAGAGAATTAAGACGAAATATGCAACCCGCTGCACACCAAAGTCGTGCAGGTGGCCTATGACGTCAACGCTCGCTTCCCTTTAACAGCTTCTTCGCCAGATCAATTTCTCGCGCGCGGAAATGTGATCATTCGTTGATCATTAGCTGGAGGGGGTGGAGACCGAATAAACATATCAAATTTAGAATTTTCGTAAGAAGACCTTGACCTTGGCCACGCAGAGCTGCGGATACAAACAAAAAGAAAGGCTGCCTGAGGCGTCTCCAAACATTTCATGCGTAAAATTGGTTAGAAATTGGGGAAAATATAGTTTTTACGTGTCTTTTGACTCGCATTACTTAAAGTCATAATTACTTTCACAACATCACTGCATTCACAAACTTTTAAGCAAGTTTTTATGAAAATATTATTAAATTTTCCGGCTGCAATTGTTGTAGCTTAAGTAGGATATTTTGAATCACGTATTTCTATTAGAGGACATTGAAACTGAGGTTAACAAAACGTTATGGTAAATATCAGTAATCCAGCCGTGTGCAATAGCTTTTCAGCTTGCAATGCCGATAAGCACTCACAAGCTGTAAACTATAGTGACGATTACCAAGGAAACCGGGCTACTTGCTCAATTCTAATTGCACCCTTCAATCGTAAGAAAGAAACGCTGGCTTGACACATATATGCTGGCTCGAGGAGAATTTCAACGGGAAACCCTACGCGAGGGCAGGCGAGTACTAAAAGCAAGCTATGATAATAATAATCCACATAATGGTATTGGGATTAAAATCCAGTTCATGCATATTTACTCGATGGCGCCCAACCGCAAACAACCCCTGCCGCAGCTATGCAACCACAACCCCTTCGGATCGGGGGGTCGAAATCAGGGTGCGGAGGCGGACGGAGCAATTAGCTCACCTGGAGCGGCGGTGGCTAACGAGTCCTGAGAGAGCGAGAGAGAGGAGAGAGACAGGAGCTGCTTTCTGGCTCTCTTGGGTGACGGATGTTTCGCAGGCTGGCTGCCGCTTGGAATGACACTCAAAAATTGGCCAGGTCCAGCATGGCAGAACCGTTGCTAGGCGATGGAGGCTGCGTGTATGGGCCGAGCGGTCGCCATGACGACGACAGCTCTCGCCGTTTCCAAGACAACGGCCAAAACGCCGATGCAGATTGCGCGTCACACTCGCTCTCTTTTCTCTCGGGCTCCCCGCGTGTGATACGGCCCGAAAGTCTTGCCTGATTGCTTCTTTCATCCCCGGCCGAATTGCCCGCTCTTTCAGCCGGCTCTCCGCCAGTCGGCATATGATGGATTTCCAGCGAATTTAGACTTCAATCGCGAGAAAGATCCGGCCCGAGTCAAATGAAGTGACGAAAAGGCGAAAAGCTAGAAAGAAAGTACTTCTCGCCTGCTCCTCGAAAATTTTATCAGCTATTTCAGGAAGTAGCCCCAGCAATGGTGGTGCTTTATGTTTCCCAACACCGCAGATTAAAAAATAAAAATAAACGTCATTCAAATAATTAGTGAGTTCAGCTCAACATAGTTCCAACAGAACTTCCAAAGCATGTTCTATCGTCTGTGGAACAATTTTTTGTCACCTTCTTTGGATATGAAAAAACACGCAAATGCATTCAAACCAAAACCTAAGAACTGAATAAAATTTGTTTGTATTGGATGGTGCTGATTTGTGGGGCAAAATTACCTTGTTGATCCTCATACAGAAACTGAAAATTTCAGCTAATTGAAATTAAATATCAATTCACTAGAAAACGATTTTGATGACAATGGGTCAAAAATCCGATGAACATGGTTGGAGAATACTTTCAATTACTCAAGAGCTGCTCGGAAGACTTGCAGCTGCTGGAAATTAATTTACGCCAGCTGGGATTGTGACGGTTTTGCAATAATAATGAAAAGAGAGGCGCCTTTGTCAAATTTTCCCCCAAGAAAGTGATACCGTTTGCGTAAGCGGACGAGTCTGCGAGGAGGAACTGCCGACTGCCTGCCGGGTCCGTGGTTTCCCCTTTCTGCCTGTTTGTGCGACTGAGTGGCTGGGCACGCACGTGACCGTGCACACCTTCGCGACCGGCCGTCCCTGCAGCGACGGAGTGGCCAAATGCACAACACATGTTCGTCCCCCTGCGCGCGCGACACAAACACACCCATCATGCCTTAGTGTACATATATATTTTTGTATCGACCAGCCGACGAGAGGGTTGCATACATGTATAACACTGCTTGCTGTGTGTGTGTGTGTGTGTGTGTGTGTTATGTTCGGAGTGAGTAAGTCGCGGTGCGTGCATCCCCGAAAAGTAGGTCATGCAGCTTCGGTTCGTTCGTTCCGTGGGCTCAGCGAAACCATTTAAACAAACACGCGTAAGCAGCCGAGGGAAAAAAGAAAGAATGAAAGAGAAAACAGTCCCGGCCCACGGGCGGCGGTTATCGCACTCTTTGCACCTTGCCACCGAATTCGCTTATGAGGAGAGAGAAAAAATGCATAACGGAAGTGAAGGGAAAAACATAATATTTGCATTTAAGTTGGCGCTGGTTCAACAGCAGCAGAGCAAACAAAATTCTAAATTTAGCATTTGCAAACATAAATATAACATGGAAGGCGTGGAATCATTACAATGTCAAAATTACTGTCTGGAGAAGCAGTTTGGTGCAAAATATTAATGATTTTTGCGAAGTTACAGAGTGATAAAAATTTAAAATATGCTGAAAGAATCAACCATTTAAATCAGCCTAGTACGTAATTTGCTGTTTTTAATTTTAAACGTTATTGAAGACACAAATGGTTTTGAGCAACCGTCTATGGTCTAAAAATAATCCCTATAAATTGAATTATCATATAAAATTGGTTTGAACAAGAAACCAGCCTGCTCGCACAACATTGGTGAATTTTTTTCGTGGTATACTGGTGCAACCTGGAAGGCAAACCCTAACAAAATTGGGAAGCTGCGAGCTTATTGTTAGGAGTTGTCGCGTTCGGCGGATGCGTTGCAGCGGGCAGGCGTCTAATTTGATTATGGCTGCAGTGCGAAGAGCCAAGGCCATTTTGCCTCTTCGGCCAGCGAGCACCATGTGGTCGGTCGGTGGCTGGCTGGCTGGCTGCTCGCTTGGCTCTCGATCTGCTGCTTCTGTCTCAAGGCGCGTCAGCGAGAAGGCAGCTCGCGGCCGAAATTCAGAATGGTCGCCCGCTACTCAATTTGTGTGCGCGAGGAGTCATTAGGCGGCGATCAGCTTTTGGCATTCGCGCGTCTTACGCTCACGCGGTGACGGCGTCCACCAAACACAAAACTAAAAGCAGATCGACGCCTACATTCTTCTGCTTAACGTCTGCACGGTCCCTGGCCGAAAATTCGGCCCAGAAGGTCACGGCATCGCGGGGTCAAGTCGGCGTGTGACGCACGCTTATCGCTCGATTAGATTATACTCCTCGATCGCATTTATCGATGTATAGGTACGCCACTGTTTTGTTAAGAATGTCTGTGCATTTTGGAGAAGTGCAAAGTCTACAATGCACACTTTCAATTGATTATTATCTAATAGCCGCGGCACTAGTCTCCAATCAATCTTAGAGTTATTTAAATAATGACATTTTATTTCGTCTAATCTTTAGACCCACGAAAAGCATGATTTAGTCCCATGATATTTCCAAGTAATGCTGCACTGTGGTTGATTTAAAATTACAAAAAAACAAGGTTCTAATCAGAGAGGTCAAGAAACTTGGGTTTGAAAATCTGCAGGCAAGTTGAACGTGTTTTTCAGATGTGTAAAAAATTAAAAATCATGAGCAATGAGTTTGTGGTGAGCTTTTCTGAGTGTTTAAAATCTTCCTGACTGGCAACTGATCACCATTTTTAATTAAAAAATGGATTCTAGTATTTAAATTTCAAGAATCCTTTCTATCATTTCATTCAGGGGGTGATATTGTTAGTTTTGCCAAAATTTAATCCTTTTTATCACTACAAATTTTCAGAAATGTAATCTTTAAATCTATTACGTGTAAAACGTGATAACATTTGTTCAGAAAAACAAAAGACCTAGTGTTTACCCTGAGTTCCTATTTTGTTAATTGTCTGCTGAACAGGGAAAACAACCCTCAAAGTCTCTTAGAGGTGAAACTAATTTTGGAAATGGACATGACGACAAGCATCTCCCATATTTTTTTGCACTCAATAATAATTGTAGCTGCGTGCAAAAATGACTCATTGGCTTAGCGTCATCGACGAACCAACCGACGCACAAAGGTTTGCGCGAAACGCTCTCCGGATTCAGCGAAGAGTGATCTTTATCGACGGGGCGGCTGCGACGCCGAAGGAGAGACTTGCTCTTTTGTCTTCGCAGGCCGGCGTGCAAGCGTGTTCGCGTCCCGGTGCATAGGGGGCGATTGTGGCTGCGGTGGCGGCTTGATTACCTATACCCTTTCATGGAGTGCCGAAAATAGCGTTGTGCGAGTGCAGGCACGTGGTTTGGTGCTTGCTTTGCGTTGCTCTCGCTCGCTCCGGCCGCGCGCGTCCCAAGCTACTTTTGTGGGGATGCCGATAGACCAGCGGCGAAACACTCCACCTGCGTCCGCAACATTTTTACTCCCGTCGCGCATACACATTCTCGCGGCTCCGCCTAATTTGTTTTTCCTCTAAATTACGCGCTTTATTGGCCGATCAACAGCACTTTGGTAAACAAAGGGATTCATTCAATTTCAGTTTTTCAATAAGCTTGTTTGTTCAATCGGAAATTTGTTTTACATTAAACGAAGCGGAATCGAGCATCCTGCTTTCGAACACTCGTTAAACAAATCGAAACAAATACTGGAAGAAAAAACTTGTTGTTCCAGGCCGCGAAAACATATGTCTTGAAAAACACATTTTCCTGGGCTTCTCCCTTATCGTTTTAAAAAGAAAAATTTACTGAGCCATGAGAACGGGGTGACCTTTTGGTCAGTTTGATTTGCATCCAGAAAAGAAGTAAAAAGTCAGGGGAACCCCAATAGCCCACTGGATGCGGTCGCCGCATGCAGAGACGGCCAAAAGAGCGTTTTGGAAAGACCTTCTGGTTGATATCTCTCCTTATCTTTGTCCCTGCCGCGCCGACGTTGTCACAGTTCGTGAGTGCGCGTACGCAAGATTGGTCGAGGGCCTAGCGGAGCAAATTAAATTTTGCATGTTGGGAAATCACAAAGAGACTATATAATAACTAACTGTTACGTCAACGTGCACACCGAGAGAGAGCAAGTGGGGCGAAAGCGAATTTTCCATTTGGCCTGATGCGCGCGGCGCCGGCGAAAAACGGCACCGAGGGCGAGGGGAGGGCCGATAATTGGATTGCACGGCAAATATTTTTTCCTTTTAGAGAAGGGAGCCCAAAGACAATTGTCACCAAATGACGATCCGAGAACTTTTACTCTACTATTTATGAGTACTTCTTGGTGGCGCTCACAATCAGATTCAATTAAAAATGCAACATTGCATCTCGACGAGACTTTGAAATTTAAATGAAACTTGACGAATAGGTTTGTTTCTCATTTCATACAAACCGTGAGCTTTAATTTCAGCTTTCCACGAAAGCACGCTGGCAGCGCCAAAAGTGAATAAAAAGCAGCCTCTTCCGTACCCAGCGAACCTAATTATTTTCATTTCTCTACTCTTAGCGGAAAAAGTAGGGCAGTTGGATGCAGCGGTCCACATCACTTCTCTAAAGCCACGCGAAATCGCACAAACTGCGCCGCAGGGTCAGGTGCGAAAGAGACGAGACGACCGACAAAACCCCCGACGACCCACATTCGCGGGGGTACGCCCCCTCGGCTTGCGGACGCCGTTCTGGACGCCGACTCGCAACAACCGAATCTCAGGGTGCCGCGAGGGGGTTGCGTGCCCGCGGGTTACAGGGACCGTGACGTCACGCGCGTTTAAATGTCCTTGCGAGGAACTGCTTTTCATGGCGGCGGCGGTCGCGGCGGCAGGGGACAGTCGGCGTCGCGAGAAACGAGATGAGCGAGAGCTCTCAGCTGATCCGACGCGAATATTTAAAGGGAAGGACGCGTGTCAGGTGCGCTGTGTGGCGAAAATTATCACGCATTTTGAATGGGCTGCCACCAGAGAGGGGAGGCGGGGCCTCACATCCGATGACCTGCCGAGTGTCCAGGCAGCAGGCTGAATTTTAATCAAGGAAACGAGCGTTGGGGTCTGTTCCTGTTTGTGCCTGCCTGCCCCGCGGAGACTGGCGAAAATTTGCATTTTCGGCAGGCAGCGACGAAAATCGGGTCAGCCCGCGGACACGTTTTGGTTCTGGGCTGCGGTACCGAAATTTCCAATCGCAACCCCCTGATGAGTAAACATTTCCCCGCGGCGTGAACGAGAGGCAAACAAAGCACACGATATATATTTATTGTAATATATCACACACAGCGTCCCTGCTTTTCCGTTCGAGCGGGTTGCCTAAGTGGGACACACTGTTTGCGTCGGGGGCCGCGCTGTGGGGACAGAGCGGCCCCTACGGGGGTCGTCCCGCCGCAAAGGTCAGTGTGTCAGCGTCCTCCGGGGGCGGCGGGCGGCGGATTTAAAAGGCCATTTAAGTAGTGCGCCAGCTGTTCGGGCGCCGCGGAGCCAACGAGAGGGCAGCGTGCGTTCGCGAGCGGCCGCGGACGCCGAGGGCCCGCGGCCCGGGGTCTCGGGCATGGGGACGGTCCGGGTGCTTACCTAGGTGCAGACGCGACTCCGGGACGAAATGGGCCAGTTCCTCGGGACACCCAGCCACGACGAACAAACTGCGCGAGCCGACCGGAGGAGTCGAAAGAGCAACTCCCCTCTTTCCGGTCGCTAGCCTCACACTCCGCGCACCTCCTCTATCTCCCACTAAAAGAAACACACATACACGCTCACGCGGCGGCTCCTTCGTATTTTTGCCTGCCCCCCAATTTTCCTAGCGGGACAACGCGGTCCGCGAATGCTGCTGCAGGCTAGAGATTCCCAATAGATTCGCTCTTTAACTCTGCCTGGTGCTTATTATGCTCGTCGTCACTGCGCCCCGATGAATCGGAGAAAACGCGAAAGGAGCTGATCTGATGAGGATGTGCTCATAGATGACACGGACGAGAAAGGTCCAATCACATCTCGCTAATAGCAGACGGACGCAATTGAAGATGTAATGCGATTTTATTGAATTGCGTCGCAGCACTCGGATCTATTCATAATTTATTTATATGTAAATGTTTCCTCAACAAAAAACACGCAACAATCTGCGACGCTTTTCCGCCCAGATTACTAATAAAATTATGATCAAGCCTCTAATTTTTTCAACGCAAAGAAACTTATGCCTGTTGCTATATAGTGAGGTAATAATAATTGCAATAAGAAATATTTTGTTAGGAAAGACACTCAACAAAATTGATCGAATGACAATATTTTGCAGAAAGCAGTGGCACTAGCGAAAAGAAACACAGAGCGTTTGATTTGTCAATGCTATATTGCTACATGGTAGAAATAACAATTAACACAATAACCATTTTGAGGGACAAATATATGTACGCCTACGGAGTGAAAAACATTTCTGTAAATAATTAAAATAAGTTACTAATAGTCCATTTGGTGAAGTCTTGACCCCGAGAAAATAAACCTTGTCAGCATCAATGATAATGTAGGAAATCATCAGCTCGGACGATATACAAGAATGAATGAATGCAAATAAAAGTGAATGTGAGAGTCGATGAGTACAAGTCACGTACAATGATTTAAAAATTAAATATCCTCCCACACCAACAATTAATTTAAATAATCAAAATTTTAAGAGGCCCTCAAATTTGAGTTTGCCTCTATTGAAAGCGTGTTATGAATCAATCAATAAGAGCGATGCGGACCATGCCAAAATGCACAACAAAGTGACTTCAGATTGAGTGACTGGGGCATCATAAAAAGGAGTCGAGAAAGACAAGAAAGGTTCCAAACCCAAAACGAATGAAATTAAATATATAGTACAATTAAATAGTTTTATTCCTAATGCTTTGTTAAAATTCACTGCAATCATATGACGTCGGCATTTTCAACTCACTTTGTTGTGTAAGAGCATCTCTGTAATAAGTGTACAATCAATCAACCACAGAAGGAGGGAGGAAAAGGGACTCACTTTCATAGAAAATGATAAAATGGATAACTAACAATTTTTTTTTTAAAAAGACAGGCAATGATGAGTCGGCCGATCGCTCGAGCAAGGCACGTGCTCGCCACCGCTCCTGCACTTACAACTCGCTCCCTCTTATAATTAATTAAATGTTAACAATTGATAAATTTTGTACCCATGAAGTGATGGAAGCGAGGCAGGTGTGGGCCGAGGCGCTTTTGCCGGTGGGCCGCTGGCCGCGTCGTGCTCATTAGGGACAAGCGGGAGGGAAATAAATGAGACTGTACAAGATTTACAAGAAACAATATTTAAAAATAATTAATGAATAACAATGCAAGATGACTTTCTTGTATTTACACTTGACTTGCTCTGTTTCTCTTCTTCATTTCATGAGGGGTTGATCATCGTCATCAACAAGCATTAATATGCAAATAGTATATACAATGTACACCTAGATTTAATGTCCCAGCACTTTAATGTTTAAACTTTAAGAATACTCAATTGGTCCGAGCTACTTCTTTTCAGAGGATTTTACTGTTCTCTTTTGCATCGAGTTATCCTACAAAATTGTTACTTGGTATTTTTCCATTTGTTTTCATCTTTTTTAGTAAAAATTGCTTTCTAGCCCATTAAAAAGTGTGCTGCACATTTATACATTCCAACGTGGGTGTGAGTGAATTTGAGAGCCGAAGATCCACTTAATCCTAAACAAAAGTGATAGGGCACGCACCACCAAATCGAGTTTTAGTTAAAAAGGTGTGAATGTAAATTGTGTTTATTGACTGTCGACCTCATGTAGAAAGTAGTGGTTGCCGGCTCTTCACAACTTTTTCCAATTCCTATCTGAGAAATAGCATCTTTCTTTGCTTCTGCTTTAGTCTCTATATAATATAGCAATAGTAATTATAATTATGCAACAAGTTTTCCTTATTTGAGTAGTTGTTAAACAACACTTGCGCCCGCTTTTAGACGAGAGCAGAAAACATGTGGTACATCTGCATTAGCACTTGCACATGAACAGGCAGGCATGACAGTCGGTCTTTTGAGTTGTGGTCCAGTGCAAGCCACGAGAGAGCATTGTAGCCTTCCATCACATACCTGCAAAAATTAAGGCGAATCGAAACGTTAGGTTTAGCTATTACATTAATAAATTAAACCAAAAAACAGATGGAAACGTAAAATATAAATCAGTCCTTTGAAATTGGCATGATTTAAGATGAATATTTAGGGAGAAAAATGCCAATTAACTGGATACATGATAAAAGAGCTGAAGACAAGCTATAGAATTTAAACTTGCACCATGAAAATAGGAAATTGGTACACACCTCAATACGTCGGTTGTGTAGGAGGAATCCAGAGGGTGCTCAGAAGCTGGATTTTGTTGCTGGAGGAGGTCATCTGAATTTTGTATCGAGTGACTGTGCAGGTGGAGGGCGTTTTTCAGGAAGGTCGGGTTCATGTCCTCGAGGTGGGGACATGAAGCCCAGAACCAATGCGGCATTTTGCCCGTTTTTGCAGTTGAGACGTAGTAGCCAAGGGCGAGTGGTTGTTGCAACACGACTCCAACCTCTTCTTGAACCTCCAAAACAACGCCGCCAGAGCTCTGCAATTATTGGTTCATTTGCAACAATTGTCACAGTAGCAGGGTTGGGAATTATAAATTAATACAAATGGAAAATTTCATAAAATAACCATTTGAGAAGATTTTTTTGGTTTCTCTCTCCTTTTGACACCTACATGCAAACGAGTTGCTAAAAATGGGTGCTCAGATGTCAATACGAACGCACCAAACGTAGTGACTGACTAATCTTTTCAAGTCCACCCAGACACTAAACGCACTGAAGGCAGGAAACTAAGCAAGAGGCGAGACGATTTGCTATTGTCAGCTTAGCAATTAATTTAATATTTGAAACGCTAGCAGGCGTATACAACCAAAATGGCATATTTAACCAAAAGAAATAATTATGTGCTCAAGAGTTAAATAGATTTTTCAGTTCATTAAGACTTGCGTGCAAAAATAAATGACACACAAAGTTAGGCTAACACTTAAAATAGAATTAACTTAAATTTATGAGCTTAATTCTATGAACTGTAAGTAAAAGCTAGTACTCACTTCACTGTCGCTTAACACAGAGAAAGTAGCAGATTTCTGCTGGATACTTAAGACACTAACTTGTGAGCTTTTCAAAAAATTATTTTATAGCAAATTTCCATTTAAATTAACGTATTAAATTAATGATTGTTCAAACGGACATATTACCTTCAGTGTTCGCATTTGAATTCAATTCAATCTTTAGAGAAACAGTTCTATATAGCTGTACTCACCATGCTGTTGGTGTTGCAGGGATACGGACTTTGTTGGCCAGGGCCACCGAGGACGCCTGGACTGCCCGCTTGGGACAGCGAGTCTCTTTTAGGACTGCCGGTTGGGCTCTGAGCACCCTGCCCCGGTTCGGGCCAGGCACTAAAGATGTCGCCGAAATCGCCGTCTATCCCATCCATGACGTTGTCGTCGTTAAGTGCGCTGAAGAGCTCCTCATCGCCAAGCTCTGGGTCGTTGATGTGTTGCTCCTGGAATGCCGACTGCGACGACTGCGTGGTTGCCGAGGTGGGGAACACAAGAATGTGCGTCGCGCTCACGTCCTGCGGCGTTGATAGGCTGCACTTGACTGACGCCTGGCTGAAGCGCTCGTCCGGTGTGAACTGATCAGGCATCAGTCGCAACGCTGAGTCGGGCTCCATTGACACAAGGCAGGCACTAAGTATGCAAGGGATCTCGGTCTGCGACTGTAGCGAGCACTGATTGCAGATTTCCTTCAAGTGCTTTGATGCCTTCACCAGAGATTTTCTGCTTAGCAGCCAACTCCAGCCTACACAGAATAACGTTAAGATAAAATAAGACAAAATTAATTAATCATAATCTTGGTATTTTGTAATTTTTTAAATGATTTGAAGAAAATACAACTTTAGGTAAGTTTTGTTTATGATATTCCCATAATTCCTACTATGGGAACTGCAATAGTAGCAAATTAAAGATTTTAGACAACAATGCGCGTGGGAGAAGTATTACATTTTTTGAATACATTTTGATATAAGTAACTCTTTTAAGAAATAAGAATGTAACATAGACTATACTGTGTATAATCACAAGAATTGGTATTAATCGCATGGTCTAATTAATTATTTTATTACCCTTTATATAGCTTAATAATTCAAGAATCAATGCAAGTCCACAACAAAGTATACTCAGCAGTAACCTTTAAGCTCTCCATGTCCTATCCTGCCAACTCGTCCTACTACTAGTCTCCAAGGTTGGACAGTCCTGGACATGATTCCAAGAATGAAGTCCATCAGCTTTTGAAGCCCTACTCTTCTTGCCGCAGACCTTTTTCTTCTAGTTCTGTGTAGTCAAACAAACAAATAATGTAAGTATGCAGGAGAGGGAAAAATGATTTTCTTTTAACTGTACCTATGTGGAATTTCAATATTAATGCAAACAGTCTCAAACATCGCTCCTTTTTCATCAGTACAAGCGGCCAATAGGAACCTTTGGTCTTCCGACAGGCAATAGTTACAGTACATGACCGACGTTTTTTCCTGCTGTCTCTCACTATTTGATTCAGATTTGTCCTTGGTCTGACCTAATACGTATGGAGGCATGAATATTCGATACGGCGCGCGGTTTTTGTCCTGAAAACAAAGCAGTTAGCTACACGCCAAAACATATAGCTTGATAGGCACCCACGTCTTTTTCCTTGAGGAAGAGATCAGCGTTTGCCGCTGGGCCAAATCCGGTCAGGGACTTGACGTTGGAAATGTGACTGATCAGTCTACGGCACTGCAAATAGACAGAGAGCGCCTGCGCTCTGATGGTGTCAATGTGCTTCTCCCGCTTGGCTGTAGTCAGCTCGACTATTGACTCAAGGGACACAATTTGGACGTTGAGGTGGGCGCGAATGTGCTCTGGCGCGCGGTTGAGGACGTCAGAGAAGCAGCGTAGCAGGCCAAGGCATGCCAGCCGCTCATTGTCTTCATCTTCCGAGCCAAAGCTGAAGGGGTCCACAATGTAGATGACGATAGCCGGAGGCTCCATTTCGTCATCATCAGTGTGACTTTCCAAAGAGGGTCCGTTCCCACTGTCCCGATGATATCCGTCTCCGTCCGCTAATTTTTAACTCCCATATGAAACCAATGCTATATAAAACTCACAATTCCTTACCATGGTCAGCCTTTGGTGTAGTAGGCTGGCGATCTGCAGTGGATCCTTGGCTGACACTTTCCGGGGTTGAAGGGGGAGGCATTGGTGACGGAGTGGGCATTTCTATGTTTTGCTTCATCTGCGTGTGTTCATTGAACAAAGTTTTGTCCAATGTAAGATTTGAAAGAATTGGAATAAGATAATGTCGGCAAACCTGAAAAATAATGATGTTGTTAACATACTTGGCAAGGCAATCAGTGGGTGTGGCACTTACTTGAGCATATAGTTTGAGCATAGAAGTGGTGCTGCTGTCTGAAAGGGTCGAGAACCATTCGTCGACAGGCTCTCGGACCAATTTGCTGGCTGCGCTTTTGCCCACCTTTAGAATTCCATCACGCACTTGTTTGTTGATGGGACAGTGTCTACCTAAACGGCACAGCTGAACCGACCCAAGAGATCATCAGCACCAGGCAATATTTAAGAAAAATGCAAATTTTACCTCGTAAATGGCACTCAGTTCTTTAAAGAAGGCTTTCGTTTGTTCCAAGACATGATCATTCTCAGGTGCGATCACAATGAAAGCTACATCTCTTGTGTATGAGTATGGTTCCAGCAAGAGGTTCTCCCAGTACTGGATAGCATAGGGAGATAAGGAGACCCAATCGTTGTCGCGACCCACCAAAATGGATGGGATAGGTTGCGGTTCGCATCTGTCGTCAGTGCCTAAAATTCGGAGAGTTAGAACAAAACTCGTTAACTATCAAAAGGCAGATTTTTTATATTATTGGGAATGGGTAATTGAAAATTCGGTATATCATTATGAATTGCATCAATAATTAGTCAATATATATTGAGTTGAAATTTTGAAACTGTTAGAAAAATTGATAAGCTAGAAGGCAAGGTCTTTTACAGGCTTCACCCTTGGAAATTTTATCAAAAGAGATACTGGGTGAACGTGATAAAAGAGTGTAAGTCATTACTAGCCAGTAGATAAATTCACAATTCGCGATCAAATCCACCGCAATTTGAATGACTAAGAAAGCACTTACCTCTGCCTGCTAAACGATGGAATTGACGCCAAGTGAGGGGTCCTGAGACAGTGTAGGGCGCTTCCCATAACCTAGTGGTGCACTTCTTTTGCACGGCATCTTGCAGTAGAGGCTGCAGGTTGCGCATGATCCTGATTATGTCCTGGTTGCAGTTTGGCCCTCCAGCTCTGAGGTATTGCCACCTATGGAGCGGTGCGTGGCCACCCCTGATCCTGAACTCGTCGGGGTTGAGTTTGCAGATTTGCATCGCCTCGGCAGCCGACTGTCTGCCCTGATCAAGGGCCATCAGAGTCACCTCGTTACCGTCACTGAACTCTAATTTGTTTAACGTCCACATCCAACTATCACTGGGCTTGCAACGTCTGGAAGCGGTGCGCACCAAAGAGTTGACTGAACTCTTCATGAAGACACATTGGTCCCTGATCAGCTCTAGTACTAACTGAGGTACCAGGTCCAGGATCGAGCTGCTCAGGTCGGTGGGAGAAGGCTGCTGCTTGGAAGCGCTTCCGTTCACGCTGGGGGCGAACTCCAGCTCATTGCCTCTGCACTTGCCTGCCGCGCTGACCAACGAGAGTCCCTTTCGTTTTCGGTCAATGTTCTCGTCAACGTGAAGCGGGCCAGTGATCTCAACCTCGTCCTCGTAGAACAGGCCGGCCTTGTGCGAGAGTCTGCGATTCACAACGGCACTGAAACCGCAATTGCAGCGTATTTGATCTTCGTCAGAGGAGCCCATGCCGCCTCCGGCTTCAGGCAGACAGTAGTCTGCGCCCCGGATGTTGCCTACCACCTTTCCACCAGCGTTGCAAACGCACATTGTGCAACTGGAAAAAGAATAAATGAACAAATATTAGAAAACGTAGAGATGGTGAAGGTTTCTAGGAACATACTACACTAAAATATTCAAAACCAAAAAGATTTATTTCGATCAAACTAAGTTTCAAATTGTTTAGAATGTCAAGAATAATTTTTTTAAATAATTTTTCCTTCATCACAAACATCTGCATGTAATTTCGACAATAATATACAAAATCAATAAATATTACCTGTCAAAGTTGTGGTCTCTGAAGACGTGCAAACTCGAGTCAGTAAGCAGAATATTGACTACTAAGGAATTGGCCTCTGGAGCTCTAGCCGCGATCACAGCGGCCGAGAGAGGTCCTGGCTCCACAGAGTTGACACTCTTGTTCAGGTAGGAGGCGGGGTTGGACGCTGGGCTTGCCAGTTCATACGGTGGTGGCAGTGCGGGCCGGTGGTGAGCGCCAATTACACCCGGGGCCATCGCCATTGGGCTAGCCTCCATGCGACCGTAAGGGCCCATTGGCGACCGCATGGCCGCTGCTGGTGATATCGGAGAAATGCCCGAAACGGGCCTCGATGGTGGCCGGTGGGGCATGGCGATAGGGCCTGCACCCGACATTGGACCGGAAGGCATATGGTTAGGCTGTGGGCCGGCGGGCTTGTCCTGCATCTGGATCGAGTATTGCCACGAGGGTTTGTACTTAGGAGGGGGTGTCAGTGCAGCCAGCAGTTGACTCGGAAGGTTGGTCAGGGGCGCGTACTTAGACGACCCTACCATTTTGTACATAGCCATTGGTTTGTAGACATAGGACCAGTCCTGCAATCCAAAGATTCCCATACTCAATGTTTCCGCATGAAGAGAAGTGAAAGTTGATTTCACCAGAAAAATACAGTAGAAAATTGTTAAGAGGGAACTTGAGCCTATGCTATTTGAAAAATCAACTCAAAATACGAATAAAAATAATTGTAACCGTCTTAAGGATCATAGCAAGTTGGTATTTTAATTTGATCTTTCAAGATCATGATCATGTAATGTCTTGCATAAATTTGGAAATTTTAGTGAATAATGATACTGGTGGTACACATTTCATAGTGCTAAGAATCAAAAGGATGCTGATACTCACATCAATATTCTCTTCAGTGGGACTGCCTAAATTGTGGTATATTTCCTGCTTAATTCTTGGCACAAGCGCCGCCTCTGAAGACTCGAGCATCAAAGCGTCAGGTTGGCCACACGGCGATGCGATTGGGTTGTGTTCCAGACTTGGCGGGGTGGGATACATTTTGGTCAACTCCTCCACTTTGAGCATGCCTGTTCCACAGCCAATGGTGCTGCCGCCGCTGCCTCTTGGCGGCTTCACCAAAGTGATGCTGTGATCATCTCCTGGCGGTTTGTTAGAGCCCGGAGGTGTTGTGACTTGGGGCTGAATGAGAGAAAATTATACTTAGAACTGTTGCATGTTGCATCAATTTTAAATAACAGTCTGGAAGCATAACTAAATGCGAAAATTGAACCAACCGTTTCATCGCTGGATGTATCATCCGAGTTATCAAATATTTGCTCTAGATCACTGTAGGATGCTTCCAAACCACGACTAGTAAACAAACTGACTGGCGTTTTGGTATTAGCTGCAGCATCGTCAAACTGAGCCACTCCCAGTCTTTTGTCGTCGTCCTGGAAGCCGAAAATGAGCTTGCTAGATATAGTTCCCTCTAATCACTTACCCCTGTGACAACCTCCTGCTTGATGACTGGAGGCGCCCCAGCTTCAGGGTTGACCGCTCCAGGCTGAGGCGCAGGCGCGAAAGCCTCTGGGAATGGTCTCGTTTTCTCGACCTTTTCGGTGGGCTTGAATCTCTTAACAGGATGGTTCAACCTACACAAAAACAAAAAAGTTAAGGGGGGCCTGGCATAATGGCAGCATAATAACAAACCAAGCATTCATGGTGGAGTAGTCGTAAAGCAGGTCAGAAAGTTGGTCATCCTCCTGTAGGACAGACTCGTAGTCTTTGGAGCTGAGTATTGGTCTCTTGAGGAAAGAGTTGAGAGTGGAGGAAGGTGTCGGCATCGAGGGCGTGTGCCCAGAGCTGGCACTCGCTGGACCCAGGCTGTCTACTGGCTTTGAAGGCTCCACGCTCGAGTTTGTGGGGTATGGCGAGAAGACCTGGTTGGAAACTGAGGACACAGACTTGGGTCCGTTAATATCAGAAGGTGTGGCGGCCGGGGTCACTTTATCGTGAGATTCCAAAGGAGTGGCAGGCTGCGCGCCGCTTGGTTGGTTCGAAGACGGTGGGTGCGGGCTCAGTGTTGGCATGGTGGGATCTAGATAGCAAAATTGCAGTTTTACTTTTCAGTCGAATTAAGAACTATGATTTTCGCAGGATAAAAACTCGCTGAAAGTTCCACTCAAGATTAACTTCATAATTTTCTAGAGAAACATAAACTGTGATTTTCAATAAAAATTTGCAATTGGATTTCGTATTTATTTACCTGTGGCTGTTACGGACGCAGGCTGAGAGTGAGGATTGTGGAGCGGCGATGGTGCTGCTGACTGCGGTGAGCCAACAGAAGGTACAGGCAGGTCACCAGCACACTGCTGCATGCCAGGGGTCATTGCTTGGTTAACCCTGTAAGAAGGTGGTCCTCCTGCTGGTGTAGTCGGTTCAGATGCTCTGTGGGGAGCAAATTGCCCCATTTAACAGGGTGATCTTTGTCCAACTGCGAGGTTTTGTTAAAGCAGCCAATCTTTTAAATACACGACTTTAAAATGCAGCAAAAATGCAACTAAGGTGAGCAAAAGCTACTAAAATGAAATGCATACTTCAAAAAATAATGATAGAAGAAGGGACTATTCAACAAGCAAGAAAAACATGACACTGAAATAATCGATAGAGGTTAAGAGATGGCATGGGATGAGAAACCTGTGGTTAATGAATGAATGGGTGATTTTGATGGCGACGTTATGTTTCTTGTTGCTTTGAAAGAATAAAGTGGGGCAGGCTACAAACCTGGTAGCGGGCGTTGGTTCGAGCTCCGCCAGCCAGTCGTTTTCCCAGAATTGGGGGTGTCGATGGTGGTATGGAGTGATGTTTGCGCACCCACCTCGCCACCCCCGGCTTTTCTCACTTTTCTCACCCTTGGTTTTCAAGCCTGAGTTACTAGTGTTCAATCCACCACTTTTATTGGATTGATTTACTTTTTTACACCTGCAAAGTGGCAAATAAAAATACGGAGACTTTAAAAAGTGGCATAAGGAGGGGAAGAGGCAGTGAGAAGGCTGTGTCCATACCAAGTTAGTGAAGTAACTTAACTCAAAACTGATTGGAATCATTGTTTTAAATAATTTTTTTACGTTAGCCCCAGAGTGCAACAATGCTTTTTACGAAGAATAGGATCACACAAGTTACCACACATGATAGTATTTATTTTAGTCTCATAATAATTATAGTGTCATTACTTAAGATTAATAGATTTTTTAACATCGCTGCGAAATTTCTTAAAAAAATGTTAAAACGCTTGTTAATTAAATTTAAGGGTAGTAGTACAGCTGATAATCTTGAGTGTTAAATTAATAATGAGCCACTAAGGGACAAACACCTTTCATCTATTAAGAAAAGGTTATATGAAAGGTCATTTACGTAATCACTGGGGCAGATAAATTTAAAAAAAGAATAATCTTTAACATTAATAAGAATCATGCTAGGAACTGTAAAGTAGTTTAACTACTACCTGTGCATATAAAGCCAAATGAAAATATTGATCACATGCACGAATTTTCAAGAGACAGAAGACCACTTATAGCCAGACATTCAACTCACTTGGAGCAGGAGCAAGTGGCCTTCTTGGAGGGTTCCTGAAAGTCCCACTGGAATAATGCGTCCAAGTCCGGCTCTGACTGCTCCGAGGGACCCTGATGGCCATTTGTCGAGGCCAACATGTGGGTCTGGCTCTGCGTGTTATCCTGCCAGACACGCTCGGACAGGTTCAGTGGCTGCCGACTGGGCAGCGAGAGCGCGATGGCGGGGTCTGCCAGCAGCTGCTGCACAGGGCTCGAGTGCAGTGCTGCCGGCTTAGCCGCCGGGTGTGTTTCCAAGGGCGGTGGGGGCGGCTCAGGGGCCGCGACTGCAGCTCCTGCGGAGCAACACGGCGTGTCTGATTTTAGACATTTAGCCGACTGCTGCGCCGATTTGGGCGAGTTACCGGGTGGGGTGGCGCGTGTGATTGCCCCTCCCACGGCCGATAGTTGCACACCCTGCAGCAGCGGGGTCAAAGCAGCCACCACCAGGCCGACGTCGTCCATGTCCGTGGCCAGGACAAAGCAGGTTGGATAGCGCATCTTGACCCCGCTGACTATCACTTCCACTGCGAGCGGCAGCGGCTGGTTGTCATTTGGATCTCGATTGAGGTACTTGGAGTTGATTGGGTAGAACTGGCGCCACTCGTCGATCATCTTGCGCGTGAGGACATCGCTCGTCTTATAAGTTTGCCCAGTTAGGGTGCCGGACATGCAGAATGGAGCTAAAATCACTGTCGGAAAAAGAGAATTGAGTGTGGGGACAGATCAAGATAACAATTTCCTTGCTTCCTTTTTATCCTTTGTTGTACATAAATGTAAGACTTAAAATTAGTTCAGTCAAAAGGATTAAAAATTGGCATGACAGGTGCCAATTTTGAAGTACAAGCAAGCATTTTACATATTCATGCGCCAATTTGACATTTAGCAAACAAAGTTATTTAAACTTCAGCCCTGAATAGTAATAACAAAAAATTGCTGTTTTCTTTCTCAGTTAAGAGGTCGCACTTTCTAGTTAATGATAACCTTTGATAGCTCTTCATCAGCAATGAATTCAAAACTTTATAGTTTAAACCTAAATGATCCCAGCAAAAATACTCCCTCGAACAGAGCAGCATAAAAATGCAACTCTGATGTTATCACCATCAAACATCTTACCTTGTAATCCAGAAGCTGAAGCCTGGGCTGCCAAAATGTGTTGTCTGGTGAGTGAACGGACAGGAGGGTGTTGGCGGACGTCAATGCTCACACAGACAGTACTTTCACCGTGTACAAAAAATTGGAAGGATATTGACAGGTGATTGCTGTTGAAACAAATAAAAATTATACAGACGTAGAGACACAAAACTATAAGGGGGGTTTACCTTTTATCACTGATCTTTTCACTGTCACTGTGTGTTTGCACAAACCACTTGCCGAGACGAACAAAATCGTGGGACAACAAACACCTATGGAGCAAAGACGGTACAGAAACTCCAGATTCATCTACCATCATAGGTTACCTTTCTATTAGGTTATGCAGAGCCTTGAACAACAGTGACCGACATTCGTAGGAGAGACCACTTTCCCAAGACCCCTGCTCATTGTCTGGAAAAAAATTATTCAAATAGATCTGATTTCCTATTTCCTGCACTAAGGTTAATTAAATATTTCAATATTTCGCCATCAGTGTCACGTCACTAACGCGAACATTGTTCAGAGACCAATCTAATAACTCACCAGCAACTAGCTGATCAGAGGCGACCAGGTTGGAGAGGTCAGGCTCTTCGCCATACCAGAAAATCCAGAGCTCTTTGCTCGAGTTCAGGGTGAGACTCGAATTTGAGTCTGCTGGCTGGTGCGCATTGGGGGTGGTCTGGGGCATCATCGGCGGCTGGCGCTGGCCCATCTGGTGGAAGCCACCGCCCATCGCCACCGCATGCATCGGGTCCATCAGGTTGAACGGGTTGTTGGCCATGGACGCCGAGGGCTGCGGCTGCGGTGGCTGCACGCGCCGCCACACGCACAGAATGTCCGCAGCCAGACATTTTGAGAAGGAGGACAGCACAGGGTCGTCCAGCGGCTCCGATGACCCTCCAAACTGGCCGCCCTCCGTGTATAACAGCTTACGCCATTTAATGCCGCATAGGTCGGTCTGAAAACACAATATAACTATTATTGAACAAGCGAGACGAGAAACTTGACAGAAACTAACAGAGTTAATTTTTTATATAAGCTTTTTACGCTGGTTGTTTGATCAACTTCAAACAGATATTTTGTTGCAGCTCTTCTATTATTTCAAATTTAAATTCGGGATCTAATATTCCAAATTTTTATTCACTCAGACAATAACACGATCGTGTGACATTGAATCATGGAAGAGTATTCAAAACTCATGGGTGGGTGTACATTGCAACACCTACAGTTAAGGTTATTGACTGCACCATGTATTTACGCGCACGCTTTTCACTGTCACCGTTATTGTGTCTATGGGGATTGCAGGGGGGCGGGGCTTCACTTTAAAAAACACTTTCGCTTTTGAACAAGTAGGTAGTGAAACTTATTTTTAAGCCAAACATAAGAGGATGAGGTTTTTAAAATTTGTTACTAAAAGCCGAGTTGAATAATTAAATATTTGTACACCGAGGTGACTCTTTCTTGTTCTAGTTTCTCGTTTTGGACCAAATGCATTGGATTTTTATTCTGAATCACTGCTCCTTCAAGCTGACAACCCGAGTGCATGCCAAGTCGGTTGTGAGTGCGAGTGTCTGCGTTTTGGCGAATGGCATAGCGGTTTCTGGCTGGCGCGCACCAGCGATTCTCGTCGCGAGTAGCTGTTTCTATCGCTTCCTCCGCGAGTTAGCGCGGCGATTTGGATTATTTGTCCTGAGCAGCGCTAACGAGTGCGGGAGGTTGCATAAGCAAGAGGCAAGAAAGCAATGAATGAATGGAGTGACGGGCGAACTTGACCTCGATCCAAGATTTTTCCACCTGTTACCGCCCGCGGAGGAAACCTGTGTGGTCGGGCAGACACCAACCGCCGCCACAGTGGCAAAACTGAATTAGTTGCACAAAGGGGGCGTGACAGGTCGCAAGAATTTTGGTCAAATTTGCACTGCTAGGAAAAAGAAGCTCCCGTGCAGATCTCGACGGTTCGGTTCGAAAAAATCAGACAACAAAACCGACCTTGGCCAGAAAAATGTTTCCTGCTGGCAACAAAAATAAGACGTAAATAAACATTTCTATCCAAGAGATGCCTCACGTTTCCAGCGATGTTAATTATAATTGCAGCGATTATAATGCACCAGCCATATTTTGAAAATTAAATTATGACCTACATCGTACTCTCTCTTTCCAACGACTCGATCTACCGCCAAAATTTTTGGTTGGGCCAAAATTTGCAAGGACGATAAGGACAGTTAAATCTGGCCAATCATTGATAAGCAGTCACCGGAGCGAGGCGTTGATTTGTAATAAGCCAGCTTTCTTCAGCAAAAAAGCGGACAACTCGGCCGAGTTTGTCAAGGTCTTTGACCGAGCACCAAAAATGCGTTCGCAGACATGCTAGGATTAAGCGAGAGTCGTGCCAAACAAACACTCGCTCAGCTTTTTCCCACCAAACTACGAGAAAGAAGGGAAACAAACACGGAGCGATTTTTGCAATTCCGGGCTGACCAACAACTAACTAGGCATTGCCAACGAACGCCGTTCCTGCTATTAATGCCATTTTTCAGGCAACACTATGATGCAGTCGTCGTTACGCACCGCGATAGTGCAAAGAGTTGTTTGAATGAGAAAAGAAACTGCAAACCATATCACTATTATCATGGGGCGATCGACGCACCGAGTTGTGACATTTCTGTCACGTCGCGAGCATTGCAAAAATCCGCGGCCAAACGGTTTTGACGGCGGCCCATTTGACTGAATCCGCCCCTGGCCGGTCTCAGGGTCGCTCGAGCTGGGTTGGCTCGGCCGAGCAGGCAGACCCTTCGGCCTGAAGGCAAACTAGGGCACAACCTGAGGCGCGACCGATGCGTTTTCAGGCAAGGGCGCCCGCACCGAGACGGTGTGTTGACAGCGGAGCAAACATTGGGAAGGTTTTCGCGCCAGTCGGCGAACGGCCGGCCGAAAAGTCGAATCTGAGGGCTTCCGGGGACTAGCCGATTGAGCATCGACACGCGTACGATGTGCTCGCGAGCTTCCCTCAAGCCGTTTTCCAGCCGTGTGTATGACATATTTATGAATGCACTAGCTCACCAGTGCGAAGAAATTGGTGTGACAATCCTCCAAACTGGCGCCGTTCGTTTGATGATTGGGATGCGTCATTGTAGAGAATGCATCTTGCTACACTCGGATCCAACATGCACACGGGAAATGTGCCGAAATCACCGGAAAAAACAGCGTAGTCCTACTACATTTAGCCGTGAGTTTCACCGAGTCAATGGCGACTGCAATCTTCAATATGGCGGCGGGGACAACAAGCGGTGATGGATCTCGCCGCTGATTGGCCAGCTCCGGTCACGTGGCCTATCGAACTCTGCAAGCTTTCAAAAGTCTCCAAGTGGGATAGGGACAGCGAGTTTTGGTCCCGGCACCCTCATTCCGGGGCGGTACGGGGATCTTTGTTTGACTTCATGGCCCATTTGACCGGTCGGGCCGGATCCGTCGGCGGCCCTAAAAGGCGGCCCGGCCGAATTTTAGGCATGACAGGCGCAGCGCGCAAGCGTCGGCTCGCTTTGCTTTTGCTTGCGTCCCTACGTTCGACACGATCTGTGCGAGCGAACGATGCTCCCAGAGAAAGGGCAAGCTGGCGCGTGGAGAGAGAGAGAGAGGGGCAAGGCATGTTGTACTGTGTTGTACGGTCCTTCCTATTCTTCTCGGGACCCATCTCTAGCAGTAAGCTAAGCGGTCGCCGCCGATCTGATTTGGGGCCGCCTTTGACGCGGATCACTCGACTCGCGTTCGATAGAGGCGCTGAAATGGAGCAAATTTTTTAATATCACAATTTTCGTTCATCCGTTTTTCTTTTCTTGAAATAAGTTCGCATTCAAATATAATATGAATGAAATACATACTTGCATCGCTATAATTATATCAAAGCTATTTTTTTATAGTCGATCACTATGTGTATTACAGTAAAATATTTTCCTTGCGCGATGTTAGGGTTTACTATACTATATCTGAATGATAAAATTAAATTAGGTTACAATGATGCCGATATGCCAATTATTCATAATGCAGAAAAAATAAGAAGAAAGTTGCCAGAAAAAAATATTGTAAAAATCTTTCAATCCTGCTGCATGACATGATGTGTATTATTATTTATTTAATTTAATATCGGTGACAGTCAAATAATTATATCTTAATGACAATTTTACCTCCCCTGTCATTTTGAGCAGGTCATAAAAATTATCACATTCCAGATTTAATTCATTTTCCAATTTCTCTGACAGTGGGAGAGTTTTTTCAGAACTCCTATTTTTTGTTTCGTATTTTTCCTAGCAAATTTATCTAAGCATCGGAAAATTAATAATACTTATATTTTATCACTTGGTCAAGTTGCTCTTAGGTCTGAAGTGTGGCCAAGCTATAAGGCTTTTTACATAAGATAGTTTTGTCTCACTAATAATAATATAAAATCAAAATAAAATTTATTAGATTAGATAATTATATATAAATAGTTGATTTTTTCCTTATTAATCAGGTTCCTGCAGTTTCATAGGCCTTTTTATATTTTTTATTCATTGATTTTATCCAAATGATAATGAATTAAATGAAAGTAAATAATAGTATTATGATAATTATTTAATATAGTAGTTAATTAATGCTATAAAAAAGTTAAATCTTATCCATAACAAATTTAATTTAATTTTTATAGAAATAAAAAATTCTAAACGAGTATAAAAAAGGGTGAAATAATCAATGAATCAAATTGATACATATAATCAATTTTAACTTTCCCGGGCCGCTGGGTTTTGTGTGTATGACGTCTGCACTATTGATATTCGTATTCGTAGCAAGATCGCGGTGCAATCATTTAGGGAACACCCCCTTTCCCCGTACGCCCACGTAACGTTCGTGAAAATAGCAAAAGGAAACAAGGAGTAGTAGTGGCAAAAGACAACACAGCTAGAACACACTATCAGCCGAAGGCATGGCAGTCGCAATGTTTCGAACTAATATTTTGAAGATCACGCAACCAAATTTTACTGTTTTAAGCGTTTTAAGGGTAAGAAATAAATTGGAAATTCTCATTTAAATTAGATAAACTAATATATATTTTTGTTATGATATAGGTTAAAGCTCAATTTGTTCATTAATCATTAAAAGTCAAATTGTATGGTACATAATCTTTTTAATTTTTTCTCCTTGTTTCAGTATTACGCCAAAAAGATCAGAGTTGAGAGGAAACCCAAGAAGGCTGTCGTGCCATCCAAAGACTACATTTCGTACGATAGCTCAAGCAATCAAATCGATGCCTTCAAAACATCCCTGGCGAGTAGAGGGTTCCTCAGGAACGGAAAGCCGTATACGCCTCCTCCTGATGTCCAGAAAAGATTGCTAGAGATCTCCAAATTGTGTTTCCCCGCAACTTGGGGTTTAAATGACAAATTTGATGATGTTGATGCCAAGTTCAAATTCTTGTCCCTATGCTGGAAGGAGTTTGACCACGAAGTACCAAATTCCATGCTGGCTGCATTGAACAATCTGGGTAATTTTCTTATACTTGCAATTAGAACCAGAGGGCAACGACTGTCTGATCATTTTTCCTTTGCCCAGGTGACATCTACAGTTTTTATCATACTGAAGTGAAAAAAGTGTCACCTTTGGACGCTATGAAAGATATGGAACTTCCACCAAATTTGCATGTCCAGTACGAGTATCTTAGATTCCACCCAGGTATAGAATTGGATAAAGTAAAAAGTTCGCAGCTTCCTAACAATAATTGCTCATTTCTAGACACTGACACCATGTTTGCCGGAGTTTCTGCCTTTCCTGGAAGCTCAACCGTAGTGACTAACATCAAGTACAAGAAGAAATACAAGGGATACATCGCACCAAAGGTACCATCTGGAGGATAAATCTTGTGCAGGCGATAAGCTCAATTATAACTTGTATTTTAAGCGGATAGTAAAGAGGAAAATTGCATAACATGATACGCTGTGTTTATTCTTGTAAATAAAAACCTGGTCTTTATTTCAAATATATAGTATATATTTTGTAATATTCATATAATATAATATTTTGTGTAGCTGTGTACAATATAACTTTTCTCATCATTCCCACGGATGTATAATGGATTTGGATTAGATGCGATAAAATTGCTGGAAGACACTTAGGCGATATATCAATACATCAACATTGTTACTTTAGATTTTAATAATTTTTGTTGTAACTTATCAACGAAAGAGGCGCGATGAAAAAAAATCAAGTGAAATTTATGCGCGCGCGTGCTTGAAAGAGAAGCAGCGCGCACGTCACAGACGGCTTTGGTAATAAATGCAGCAGGAGAAAATCACATGGTCACTGTGCGTGCCAAAAAAACGGCCAGCACCACCGACAGGAAGAGGAAGACGGCCACGATGGCCGCCTTCTTCTGCTCTTCACTCAGCGCCCGCGGCCGCTGGCGTCGCTCAACGGCAGGCGTGCTGGCCGCCTGTGCCGGTCGGCTCACAGCTTCAGCAGCCGCTTTAACTACGATGCACGCAACGGTAGGCGTCGTCCACGCCCCCTCCTCGCCGTTGTGCACCAACGAGGCGCGGATCCAGTACTCTGTGTTGGGCGTCAGGTCTCGCAACTCGTACTGGCACTCGTAGCCTTCATACACCTAAACAAGGGGAAATTTATTTTTACCACAATTTTACATAATTTTGAAGTAGGTATATTTTTGGGGGGAGGTCACTCAGAAGCTCAAAATGCCAGTTTCTATTTGTGAAAAAAGTAAAAAATTATATTTTAGTACAAAACATTAGAAAATGATAAATTTAAAATGAAGGCCAGAGCTTAAACTGAATTTAATTTTATTCCTTATATATTATTCACGCTTATGTCACTTTATATTGCTCATTCCGGCCCAAAAATTAAATCTCAGGCAATTTATAGACTTTAATAATTGTTTCTGCACTATGTATTAGTTTTATTTCTTTACTATAATGACATGCAAGAATAAACAAGTATATCATTTTATTATAAATAATAATTTTTGAATCAGTTAAGGAACGAATAAAAATATTTCTAAGACATAATTTGAACTTACCACAGTAAATGGGCCATGCCTACTGCTGCTTGACTGGAGACGACTTTTATGATCAGCTGGCGCTTGCCAAGTAGCAAGAACGCTGCTGCTTGAGGTCTCGCTGAACTTAAGGTTGGTCGGCAAACAGATCGGCTCTGGCTTGGTGCGGAAAATAAAGACTTCACTGGGATCACTCTGGCCTCCAGGCCCCACAGCAATTGTTCGGAATTGGTACTCTGTATTCTTCTTCAGGTTTGTAACCTTGTGTCGATTTTCACGTCCTTGGAAAACGGTGTGGAACCTAAACATTCAGAGATTAAAAATCGTAAAATTATCGTAACACCAGTTTAACAACTTACTTATGCGCCTCAGAGAGCCTCATCTCAAGGATGACAGTGGTGCCTTCAACAACCTCCCACCCCAGTCGCAGGGCCCTGGGCTGTGCAGCTATAAGAGAGAGTGAAGGGGCTGGCGGGGGTGGTGGGGGAGTAGTTACTCTGAGAGCGGGGGAAGAAGGGCCAGGGCCCTTGATGTTTACTGCACGAACCCTCAACCTGAAATAATGCGATAGGGTGTGATAAACCGCGTTGAGATAATCAAGAACGACAAAAATTCTAGGCTTTGAGACTTGCTAAAGAGCTAAAGAGTAATGCTAAATACCTATAGGTGCTTTCTAGTTGCAAGTCGAGCTCGACTGTGAGTTCATCTGTATTGACATGGAAGGGCGCTTGCTCAGGATTGGAGGGGACAGTCTCCAGCTGATAGGAGAGAGGCCCGTGGGAGTCGCCTCCCCAGTGGACAGGCTGCTCAAAACTCACAACCAGATGGGCTGACAAGCCGTCTGACTTAAGGGAAACACAGTGGGGCGCGTGTGGCACTGCCCCAGGAACGGAAACAGGCGTGCAGAACACGACCGGCGTCGAGAACGAACCTGCTCCTGACGCATTGGAGCCCTGCAAGCGGGCCAGGTAGGTGGACCCTGGGGCCAGATTGGCAACCTGCAAATAAGGCGAAGCGTTGAACAAACGACAGGGGACTAGTCAAAATACAGTACAAAAAGGAAAAGTGAAATTAATAATAAAAAATGCCTCTGGAAAATACGCCATCAAAATTTTATAGCAGACTAAATATAGCGAAAAATCACGGATAAGTACCTGACAGTTGCTATCCGGCCCAGAATACTCCTGCTTGTATTGCGGCTCAGCAGAGGGTTCCTCAAGGAGAGCCAGTTGGAGGCCGTAGGAAGTGGCCGTGGAGAGTGGCGGCCACGAAAACTCGGCAACACCATCTTCAGAAACCTCGACTGAAGGTGGCTCTGGAACAGCTGGAGGCGCCACAGCGGTTTGCAAGGTCAACTCAGGGGACCAGGGTCCCAGGCCGGCCATATTGGCGGCCCGTACGAAGAAGTGGTACAGGGTGGCCGCTTGCAGGCCACTGACGACGCAGAAGGGTTCGGCGCCCTGGTAGGCGGGGCGTCTGGAATGCGCGTCGGCCACCTCGACCTCAAAGTGGTGCACAGGGGCGCCTCCGTCCGCGGCAGGGGGGTCCCAGTGGAGTGTGACTGCGTGAGTGGAAGGTGGCTGCTGCTTCCGCGTCCACACTGGGAGTCCCGGTGGGGCCGCTGCCGTATTAAATTGCGCCACCTCAGAGAAATTGCTTATGCCGGCCGAGTTGATAGCCGCCACTCGGGCTTGATACAAGCGGCCAGGGGCCAATTCATTGATCACTGTTTCACAACCTTGACCACTCCACACGTCTTGGAAACCTACAATAAACACAAAGTGTTTGCGTTGAGCAAAAGAAACGTGTAATTTATTGATGCTATGAATAAATACGATGATTCATTTTTTTTAAATTAGAAGGTCAATTTCTTTCCATGTTTAAAATATTTTATTTGTATACCAAGTAGTGTGTGGCAATGCAAAGTCACTACAGCTTGGTGCTTCACCAAATGAAAGCTTATTTATTGGTTATTTAGTACTTGACAGATAACAAACATGTCACTTTAATTAAAATGCCTAATAAAAGCAACAAATTCCTTACCTTGTCCCATGTCGATTTGGAGCTGATAGGCAAGAATGGGGGCTCCCCCAGTGTGCAGGGGCTGTGCCCACCCAAGACGAACGCTGTGCGCCTGCGGTCGACCCCTCAGTTGCGGCCGAGCAGGGGCAAAGGGTGGCGCGGGAGTCGTCACATGACGGGCGGCGACAGAGGGCTGCGAGCACTGGCCGTTAGCCTCTACCTTCAGCCGATACAGGTACGCAGATGCCGGCTGCAAGTTCTGACTCTCGAACCTGCAGTCGGGACCGTGGTAGACCAAGAAGAAAGCGGGAGCTGGTCCGTTCGGCGCCAGCTCCTCCGCCTGCTCCAGTTTGTACGCGTCCACGATCTCGGCAGGGTCCCACTCAAGCAAGAGCCGGTCCGCCAAGGCCTGCGACGCGAGCCTGGGAGGCGCCGGGGTGGGTGGCAATGGTTCTTGCGTGTGGAAGGTGACTGGCGGGCAGAAAGGACTTTCGCCAAACGCGTTTGCAGCTGCCAGCCTGCAGAATGAGTTTTTTTTAACCTACCGCTTTTATTGTAATCGGCCTTTCAAAAACGTTTAACTGCAAGTTTTTCAATAATAATTGTCCAGGTATTTTTAAAATTACAGCTGCCAAAAAAAATTGTTGTACGTATACAATAAAAGTATTTACCAAGTTAAAAAGAAATAGCCTGCAAAATACCAGCCTAATTGATGTCATTAGTTAGTGCCTTCAGTGCAGAGCAGAAGGCACTGTCAATTTTTTACTTAACGTTAAGTAAGGCTTCTTTGAAATGTAACAAGCTAATTAAAATTTAGAGACCACCGTAAATGTAATCAAGATTAATTAGAGATAAGCCGAGATTTTTTACTTTTTCACTTACCTAAAGCTATAGGATGCACCAGCCAGAAGTTTAGAGACTGTGAATTGCTTTTCCCGGCCTTTGTAAATTTGCTGCCACTGCCCGTCTGAATCAGACAACTCAAGAATGTAAGCTGTGAGAGGAGAACCGCCATTAGGACAACTTGACCACTTCAAGGTCAATGATGTTTTCGTCCTTCCAACAAGACGAGGCGGTGAAGGAGTCGAAGGGGAGGATGGCAAGGTTGTAAAGGACGTGTAAGCCGTGCTAGACGCAGAGCCGCCTTCCCCTGCCAAAACAGCCGCCAATCTAATGCTATACTCTGTGCCAGGCTGCAGGTTGTCCAGTCTGCAATATTTCGGTAAAATGCGTTTAAAAATTTTAATTCTGCCAAGAGGAAAACTTAAAGAAAAAAAGAAAAATTGGAAAATGAGGTTGAAGTGAGACAGATAATTTTAAAATGTAATGCGATTAAAACATTCACTTACTGGAACGAACGATCGGTGCCGAAATATAAAATTTTTTGCTCTTTGCCCTTCTTCCCAATGCTCAGTTGGTACATGGTGGTGGCCTCCGGGGGCGGCGGCTCCGCCAGGCCGCTGTCCTCGCTGCCGCTGACATTGGCCGAGCCCGTGGCCGCCCAGCTCAGGTTGGCTGCCGTCTGCGATACTTCGCAGACGTTCAGCTGCAATCCCGGAGAGGCGGGGGAAGCTGGCGGTGTGGATGACGACGACGACGCCGCTTCCTTTGATTTTCTCGGGGGAGGCTCTGCGATAAGCAAGCACAAAAGAATGCATTATTTTCGCAACGTTCACATACCATTGTGAGAGCAAAAAATAATGCGTGACTCATCGCAAGCAATGAAAGTATGAAGTAGAAAACCGGATAAGTGGTGGAGCAACAACTTGTTGATGCAGGCACGCGAGCAAAGAGGAATAATTTACAATGGAAAAACTCACTCTTTGACGGTGACGGGGCTGGAGTGGTAGATGGGCCTCCTTGTCGCTGCTCCAGCCGCCGTTTCATTTTGTCCCGCTGCACCCTGCTGCGGTCGTCGGAGCGCAGCACTGGGGGTGCGGTTTGAGGGATGGTCACGCTCGGCGGCACCATAGTGTAGTACGTGTGGTAGTACTCGTTTGGTGCTGGCTGCGAATTCACATTTGTAAATACAAATAATTGCTCACTGACAGGTGGTATCTTAGCACCGACTCATAATGTAATAACAAGAAGGCAGCAATGAAATGAAAATATAATTATTATTATATTATAGTGTACTCTATATATTTAACAGAGCCATTTATTTCGCTGCTTTGCCTTACTGCTCTCGCTGGGAACGCGAGCTTACATGCTCAATTTGAACGGAAAAAGTGTCCCATTTTGTTGACTGGTCTGGCGGAAATGCGAAATAAAAAATCGTGCCCGGGCGCACGATTAGTTGCGCACGTCCAAATGAAAAATAGCGAGGTGATTAGCGGCAGCATGTTTCACATGCGCGCAGCAATTATTTTCCTCAAGTGGCCCCATTGAGCAAAAACAATATTAATTTTCTTTAATGTCGCAGCCATCATGTAAAGCGATTCAAGGCCGCCTGATAAATGCACGAAATGTAAAAGAGAGATAGACTCTGCGCGCTGCTCCGCACATGATTTCTTTTTAACGTGATGTGTATACAAAACAACAAAACACAACCCGTCGATAGATAAAGTTTGACAGAACTCTTTCGGCTTATCGCGCGGAAATTCTTTCGCCTCTCTCACATCTCAATGACCAATGGTCCTCATTGTTAGTACAAAAACAATTTTTTCGTGGTTATTTCAAGTGCGCATAAAAACTGGTCAAAAGATAAAAATATGTGCGCGTAAAGGCGACCTGAGGTTAGACCTTTCACCGCGAGAGTACAAAAAGGCCACACACGAAATGTCAGATAATTATTTATACGACTGGAATTTCCTGAACATTACATTTTATCCTCATCTCGGCCTCTCGTACCGAGAAAAAAAAAGAAAGAGCATTCATACACGTCAAACTCATTCATTTTTTCCTGTTATCGAGTCGCGAGCGATATGAAAAAAGTCACCCCTCTGCCCCATCTTCCCAATCTCGTCATTGGACGTGTCAAGGTCAAGTTGTCCGCGGCCTCCGACCCCACCCCCGCCCGCCCCCGGGGAAGCACCAAACGCGCGTCGCACACAAAGCACAGACGCGAAAAGTAAACACTGGTATACTCAAACAATACGAACCTGTCGTTGTTCGTGCGTGCGCTGCGGGCTGAGGATGACCTGTCTCAGTTGTCCGGACTCGTCCATTATCTGGTGGATGACGTGTCCGACGGGCACCTGCACGGGCATCGGAATCGGGGGCTGCGAGGCACGTCCTGCAGTCGGAACCATCGGCACAGTCATAGGCCCTGCCAACACAGATAGACGGACGGCCAGGTTAGCGTCGAACAAAAGGGGCGAGGGAGGGCGTCGAAGGGGGTGACACGCCCCCGGGGACGGTCTCGCCTACCGGGGTAGTAGTACTCGTAGGCCGGCTGCGGCCACGGGCCGCAGTAGTCGTAAGAGGCCATCAAATCCGCCTCGTCTCCGTTGGCCATGGCATCGCGCGCTGACGTGTCCCTCTTTCTCACACTGTCAGCGTGTCAGACAGTTTGTGGGTGTACGAGACGGAGCCATCGAGTCGGCGCCACTGTTCGTCGCGACTTTGCTCCGACCAATCGCGAGAGGAGACCACGCAGCTTCCACTGGCAGCCACGAGGAGGCGGGGGCAAGGTTTGCATTGCGTGTGCCAATAACTGGCTGTGCTCGAGTACTTCTTTCAATTTCGGCGCCAAGCGCGCGCTTGCCTCTGGATTATTTGCACGTCTGGCTCTCGTATATAAATATGATGACATAATAAGCAATCAATTTTAAGTTTTTCGAATTTTTTGACAGCGAAATATTTTGCTAAAAATAATTTTTATTAAGATTGAAGTGAAGATACGGAGACACAAATCGATCCTGGATTGAATGCCCGAGAACTCAAAAATCCTTTACCTTATAGGGTTTTACATATTATTTCAAAATTTTCACTTTAAAATGCTGAAGACTTACTTTCATCATAATAATTAGTGTGGACTAGTGGAACATTAGAGGCCCAGTGAAACAAAAAGTTTTAAAACGCTGGGCATAAACGTTGAAATAAACATTGCTTATATAATTTGGCGTTTTCTAGAATGTTCTATAACATGTTCGGCAAATACTTATAAATTTTAAAACAAGATTGTACAGCACTGGAAAATCGCAAAAAATAAACAATTTGGAACGTTTGAAGTTTGATTTATATTACCTAATTTATTAATTCATGAAATTTCATGCAAGAAAACTGCGGCCAAATTATGACACTTTATATTTAAATGACAATAACTGTGCATTTCTCGCGGTTAAATGAAATTAATTGAGACACAGCTAGATGAAAGCCTAATGTTTGCCCGGTTGGCATTAAAAATAACGATTTTCATTATCAGCTCATATTCTGCTGGCGCCCGGTGTTTTGCCGTCGTGTCAGAAATGGGTCGCGGAAGTTATACCCGGCTGCAACCATCACACAATTTCAGACGAGTGCTCAGAGACTCCGACAAAGGCAGTGTTCATAATTTTTACGACTTCTGCAATCTCGCACCGGTTTAAAAATAATCCTCTCGTTACGGTCAATGACATTATTTCAACCACAGGCGGCAATTATTGTTTTTCTCCTTCGCTCGCAAACTTAAACGGGTAAACCGGTCGAGTAACGAAGAAACCGCGGCCGGCGAACAGGTGTCAAAAAAATTTGGGTGGCAGCCAGGTGCCTCGCGACACGCACGTGCCGACGCGGAGGGTGGAGAAGACCCTGAGGGCGTCTGTACCTTTGACGACGCGCACCGAATCTCCGACCTGAAGGCTGACCGTGACCCCAGAGTTGACGTGGAACTGGACAACGTTGTCATCCTGCTCCCTCGAAGGAGGGCCACCGCCGGAGGCCGAGGGTCGGCTCAGGTGGATCATCTCTGGCTCGCTGTTCGCACAGAGCGACACGTAGCAATGCACGCGACTATTGATCACACAGCAGCCCCGAGAGCACGCCGTCGCACTCGCGGCGCCCAACACTGCTCAGTGGAAAATAAGGCGCGCGCACTTCCCCGCGGGCCGCTTTCCCGGCCCGGCGCTCGTACAGCGCCAAAAACTTGTCATTCATCTTTCCGTCACGCGGCGACTACCGACTGCATGTGAGATGTGGCGATGATATAACAACTGATACCGCTTGTTAATTACACGTAGTCAGCTTTTTTCCAAATTTTAACGGGCCAAATTTTAGAACTGAAAATTTAAGTTTACCGTGTAAGGTTGTAAGATTTTCTTTCATCCCCCACATTTTTTTTAATAAAAATGATTGCTAAAAATAATCTTTGGTCATTTTCTTCAAATTTAAAATAAATTAAGAGCAAAAATAAGCTTCTGAATTGGTTAATGTTGCTCAAGAATACCTCTATTAGTGCTTGTATTTTGAATTAATTTTTGAACCTACAATATTTAATACAAAATCGATAAAAAATTGTCATATTATCTTGTTTCGTTATTTTTATACGAAAGTTTTGCGATGAATGATTATGACGCAAATATATTAAATTTATCTAGTTCAAGAAGTGATGTATAATTCGAAAAACTGTATACCGTTTGGTTAAAAAATTATCAAAATATTGTGATATTCATCAATCAATAAAAGAGGAACAATTCGTCCTGGTCCCGGTAATATTGCGCAACGTTCAACAAACACCCAAATTTTCACTGTCGAATTGATTGTTGACATTTTCTTGCAACATGGAAATTCGCGTTTGGTTGTTGTAAGTTACGCAATTTTGCCGGGACCAGGACGAATTGATACATTATCAGAAAAGAAAAGAAACATTTTGAAATTCCTTCCACAAGTAATTAAGATATAAGAAATAACATGTATTGTATAATTTTTCTAGTTAAATATCCAGTGGGATAAAATTAAAAAGTAGGTCTGTATTACGGACCGCACTATCAAAATAAAAAACAATCTAAATATTTTCCAAAAATTTGACGAAAATCTTAATTCGTTTAGTTTTTCAGTAATACACTGTTTCTTCTGTTGAATCCAATTGAAAAATATATTTTTCGCAGGATATATATGTATGCCTTCTGAACTGTCAAAGGGTGTAAACCGAACAGATGCAGTTTAACCCAAAATGAAAAGATAAAATAACTTGTAGTTTAAAGTCTGCCACGTCCCCAGCACAGTGAGGATGTTTAAGAAGTGCTATGTGCTCCATCGAGCCATCCAGAGCCTATATCTATATAATATATATAATATTTTCAAACCGTCAACCATCTATTAAATTCGCTCCCTTGAGTTCTTTGCAATGATCACTCATTCACAGTACATATATAATTCCTCTCTGTTAAGCTAAGTTCTATTTTTGCAAATATTTAAATATTCTTCAATCCTTGCTTTTCTTTTTCTTTTGACTTCAACATGTTTTAATAAACTCTGTTTGATGTTTAAAAAAATGAAATGCGGTCCTTTCAACATTAAAATATAGTCGAGTACGTAGGCGAGTATCTAAAAAATTGTGTATATATTAGTAATATAAATATTTGGCTTTAAAAACACCATTATTGTATAAAGTTAAAACCCCATATTTTGTAAACCAAAGTTTAGCCTTCAACCTCTTTTGCTTTAAATTGGTGTCGATGGCTTCTTTGAAATCAAAGCATTTTTTAAAGACAGCAGTATATTTATTATTATTAACTATTCAACATTTTCAATATTTACAAGCAGCCCTAGCTAACAAGTTCGGATTTTTACCCTCTACTCAGCGTCGTCGGGTGGGATTCCAAGCTCCTGATCCGTCCATTTCGAAGGGTCAGGGTAAGGGAATTCTCCGAGAAGATGGTCGGGCTCGGACATGATTCCCCAAAGGATCCACCACCAGGTGACTGTGCCGATTGCTGTTCCCCAATTCTGATAAAACTGTGGTGGAGGGTGCGAAAGCATTCTGTAATTCCACGCACCGCCGCTCATCGCCCTTCTTGGAGTTATCGAGGCCCTCCGGAGGATGGAGCCAAGTAAGGTCGACGTCCGCGCTAGAGACATGTCTGCAAAACAATCCGTCAATGATCTGAAATTTGCCAAAATGTGGCAGACCTACCGCGACTTTGTTGACCGATCACAGATGTAAAATAAAAATATGGCTCTGGCTGGTGTCGCTGAGCTGCGCTAAGCTAAGTCCGAGAGATTCGTGAAGGCGCCATTGTTGGCGCGCGCGATTTAAACTGTGATATTTTCGATCGCTTCTCATTTCCTCGCAGGCTTTCTTTTTCACTTTTAAAACTTAATATAATAATATATATTATAATATCCTGATATTATATTAATTAGGTTTCAAAATACTTATAATAATATATAAGGACTTAAAAAAATAAAAACATCATTGCGGATGTCCTATCGTGCGCGGGAATTTAAAATTAATGTAAATACTGACGAGTGTAATTTACATCATATTTTGTTGTGGTTATTGAATGCACAAAAAAAACGTTATTCCAGTCTTCTATAGGAAAACTGATTAATATTTGTCTTAAGGTTCATAACCATATTATTTCAAAGTTTGTTATCATTGCAAGATTAAATTATGAAAATAGTTTATTTAAAAGACAACTAATTTCAAAAAGAATATTTCATTTCTTGGTTCGGTGTGTTCGGTTTGATATCAATTGGCGCAATCCCTCGTTTTGTAGACTTGGTCAGTGAGGAATGTGCTCAAGGACACCTTGACGTATCAACATAAGGCACTCAGATCGAGGTAACAAATGGATTGAGTCTTTTTTTAATAGCACTTGTTCACCATCTTCAAGTTCAAAAAGCCCGTAATCTTGCAGACAGCGCACTTCTAAACACAGTGACTTTGGTGGACAGTGCTCTTGAGTCAGGTCCAAGCCATCTAGTCCTCTCATGTAGGTTGCTAGATGTCGGTTGTAGTTCTGCAGCCACTGTACCTCCTTCAGATAACATTTCCTTATTATTATAAAAAATTAAATCTAAGCAGCTGAATCAACCTGTTCACAAAGAGAGCCTGCGACATCTCCTGGCAGAACACTCCCAAAATCCCATCGAAGGTCCCTGATCCTCTGGAGTCTATTCACTAAATAAGCCAAAAGGCACCTTTTGTTTCTTTCCAAGGCAGCGTGCCTTAAATGGACTGTTCCCAGGTAGCTCGAGTCTTCATTCACTGAATTATTCCTATGGGGTTGAAATTAAATAAAGTATAACAACTCATCTTATAACTATGCTGGTCACTATAACAAGGATTTCTTAGTCTGGGGTTATTGACGAAAAATGCAAGAACAGGGTGCAGCAGAGATAAGGAGCTAGCAAAATATTATTTTTTTAGCTTACACATCTCTTTGGTTCCTTTCATAAAGTACTCTCATCTCTTCCAAAACTTGTCTCACAGTTTCACTCTGAAACAATTAAATACGTGAGTCATCTTAAATTATATCTGTATAGAAATTTAAAAAGTCCTTACATTATAAAGCGGCAATGCCTCAGGACCAGTCAGGGTGAGATCCCGGATAAGCTCAAATGCTTTCACACCAAACATGTTTTGTTTCAAAAAGTTAATTTAGGTCTAAGATAATTAATCAGTTGAGCAGAATATCAAATCTGCATTGCCATATTTCTCAAACAGGAACACTGCAGCCAGTCTTGAGCGTGAGCCAGTCGCGCGATTCGTTAAAGGACGCAGGATTTTTAGTTTTCGTTCAGTATGTTCAGTTGCAGTTTGTTATTGCTTATTATGCTTATTTCCACTATTCCCACCAGGCGGGAACAGGCGGGAATAAGCGAAAAATTTAGCAAGAGGAGTAAGATGCAGCGCCATCTTTTAATGGCTACAAATTTATTTCAGTTTCTTACTTTCTAACATCGGTTTTGTCTATAACCACAAACAACGAGTTTACCTAATTTGATATTTTAGAATAAAAGCACACAAATTATTATAAAATAAATTGAATAGATCTAAAATTTCCTTAATGGTGTAGATGTTGAGCAATCGTTCCGTGCAAATAGCAGCTTTCTATTTCATGGCCACCTATCGCACCTCTTAAAACCCCACCTTCCCTGATCCCGCTGAGACTACTGGCTGCTCTCCTTGACTAAAATCAGCCCGCTGATGTTTTCTTTTGATCATACATGAAACAGGATGGACCATTAAACGGCTACACTCACCTGATTCCGCACATTTCGACCGAAATATTCGCCGGACGAACGGAACGAACGCCAAAATGGGTCGTTCGCGGAGCAAAAGTCGTTCGCCGCGGAGGCACCACAAAACGAAACACTCGCGAAAGCGGTCTAAAAGCCGAGAACGACACAAACACAAGCGCAGGCAAGTTCCCGCACCTTCTAAATTAGTCCTTTTGAGACCAACGCCTTTGTTATTAACTGGCAGGAAGAGGAGGTCCGCGTCCACCTCATCGTCCGGTAGTTCATCCTCGGTCACAGGCGGAGTTGAATATCGGCGCAAGATGAACGAAGTGGAACGACTAGCAGAAATGGAGCGTCAACGGAGACAAAGGGAAATTGAAGCTCGAATGGTAGAGGAAGAGAGTGCGGCCCGCATTGAGGCGCTTGTCCAACAACGAGTCCAGGAGGAACTGGAGAGGAGAAAGGTCCTTTTAAAATTCTTCATATATTTTAAATTACTCAATCAACTTTTTAATCAAATTCGCTCTGTTAAAACCTTAAGTGCTATATTTTTATGTACTTAATAATCATAGATTAGGTTAATAAAAGAACAAATAAATTTGCTAACGATCCCTTGGATTTTTCAGGATGAGATAGAGGCTGAAGTTAAAAGAAGAGTGGAAGAAGCAAGCAAGAAAATGGAAGCGGAGTTAATGGCCGAACTGGAGCGACGGCGGCAGGAGCAGCTGGAACGAGAGAAGCAGCGGGAGGAGGATGAGCAGCGAAAGCGGAGAGAACTAGAGACCATTATGGCGGAAAACAACCGCAAAATCGAAGAGGCGCAGAAAAAGCTGGCAGAGGAGCGGCTAGCAATGGTCGAGCAGCAACGACGGATGGACGAGGAACGCCGTCAGCTTGAGAAGGAGCAGGAACGCAGAGTCAAGGATGAGCAGCGCAAAATACTCGGCAAGAACAACAGTCGGCCCAAGTTGTCCTTCACACTGAAGCAATCGTAGCCTCCTTATGGACATTATCAACGTTATTTTATGTGTCACTTTTCCACGCTCTTTAAGTGGTTTGCGCCAAATCGTTTGCGGCTTTTGGGTTGCCAGCATCATGGATGAAGCAATAGAAGGACGCAAGAAATTTTGTTTAGGGTTCTGAATTTGGGTAACATGGCTTGCTGGGTTTCTTCGATTGAAACAAGTGCTGCTTTTTGAGAGCAAGAATGGTAACCTCTATTATTTGCGACAAAGTTATTTCTGACGCTTAGCTTCAGTGGCTAAAATGGTTTAAAATTTGCAACCCTAAAATAAACCGATAGGACTTTTTATTTAAAAGACTTTCATTAACTCTTCTTGTGTCAAGTTTAAATGTAATCGTCATTTGCTTGCTGCAAATTGTTGGTTATCCTCACTCAAACGAAATATTGTAAGTGTGATTTTCACTTTTTGTACATAAAGTGAGATTATTTGTGTTTCATCAGTAGGAATTCAGTTAGTGAATAATGTTGTTTTTACTGATCCGGACCTCCCTCATGCGCCCCAAAATCGTGTACGCGTATTTTTGAGTAGTAAATGACGTAACTGTAACTTCCTTGTTCATTTTATTGTATAATAGACTGCGCCCTTTTAAATGCACATCTGTGCGGGTCTCGATTTATTTTTCTTGTCCCTCATACTATAAAGGATGAATTAAAAGTAACCTTTGATATGCGACTGCATTTTATTAGTAACTAGTGAAAATCGGCCACCGTCACAAATAGTTCAATGAACCTACTTGATTAAGATATGGTACTGGATCAAAATCTGGAATCTGAATTGCTCCAAAGTGAAATAAATGAGTCACTCAGCATTTCTGTGTTTGTTCTCTCCATTTTGCATAAAAGGTCAACAATTTCTTATGCCCTTTCAAAAACATTGCAGTCTTTCATGGGAATACGACATTGTTACCAAATTGATTTTAGCAAAATAAATGCGAAACTGGCTTTAGTTTAGAGGCCTAACACCAATTTTATTATTGAATATGGCCTAAGGTCAAACAATTTTTTTTTAACCACTTTTAAACATACTTGTTACAAACCGTTTTGTCCAGTTACATGGCTAAATTACAGAATTATTTGAGTGATTCCCCTTTCATGACTTACTTCGTCAATGATACAATCAGGAGGACTCACAACGATCAACACCTTAATGGAATAAAACTGTGTACATTCTACACATCAAAAAGGTAATATAAAATAAACCAGCAAAATTGACAGTAAAACATGTTTAAATATTTTATAACTATAAATATGGCTTTAGATGTTGAAGTACTTGAGGCACTTGCACAACTTAATTTTTACGAGGGAATAAATAATTGCAAAGAGAATGCATGGGCGCACCAAACATTGTACTGAGCGGGTGGACTATGCATTATCTTAGCTATGCTGTTTCAAACATTGCATATTATATTAACCAAATGACTTGCTTGGTGTGACGCCAACAATGTTGAGAGAGCCTTCTCAGCACACTTTATCAAACACAAGGAGGGACTTGTTAGCTTTTTTAACATAGTGACCAGTGTTTGAGAGGAACTAATAATTAGATATTATTTAGTCAACGCAGAGCAAGTCAAACTCATTTTAATTAAGTCAACCAGAGTGAGAAATATATTTTTCTCTATAGTTACCTTAGAGGCGTTCCGAAGGAAAAATGCAACATACATATTATAATCATCATCTTCATATTATGCACCTATTATTTTCACTGAACAGCATTGTATTGCATTTTCTAAAGCAGTTGTTTTCAAGGGAACCATTAAACAAATTTTAAAAATACCACAGCAGCTTTCCTTTCATATAATGCCCCAGGTATTAATCCTGCTCCTTTTAGCATATCTGAAGTCCTATCCAAATTTGAAATTAGAGAGTATAAATTGACAAAACTATGTCTCGACTTCATTCATGTCGATATGTGAAAAAAATCACATACACCTAGAGGTAGGGCACTATCAAAATTCAGCTTAATAATTTATTATATTCTCAATAATGCATATTTTAAACGATATAACGCGTTAACACTGCCCACAAAATAGCTTTTCCTTCCACTGAAAGTGCAATAAATAAGGATGAAAAAATTTGTGCCGCTTTGAATTCTTGTTTTCTTTTAAAATCACTTAATTGTGTACCAAGCCCACTCTTAAAAATTAATTCCAACCCTGTGGCGTTAGATTTTGGCAACGCTCTATTAAGTTAATTATCAGGAGAGCTCTCCAATCGGCGCACTCTGCAGCCAGAGATCATGCATGAAGCTGTACAAATCTTTGCTCACCGACACCTGAAACACGACGGATTAACATAATTAGCGATGGATAATAAGCTTAATTTCAATAAAAAATAAGGTTGAAAATTGAGTGAAGGAATTGAGGAAAGACAGGCAATTTTCCCAAGCCCAAATTTATTTATTATAATATATTCCATTTCGTCAATTTAATGTGACTGTGAGTCAGTCAACAAGTAATGCAACTGCAAAAATTAATTAATAAAAATTACCTTGTAGGGTGTCGGGTTTAGGTTACGCTTATGGTCCTGCCTTAGAGTCCTCAGCGAGTCCTGCACCCTTTGCCTGACCTGCTGGAGGTCTGGCAATGGAGCTGTCAGCTTGCCATCGTTCCAGTAAAGCTTGTACAATGGCTCCACTCTGGAGGGGATGACGTAAGCTCGCTTTGACTCCTGGAACGGGTGTCTGCAGAGAACCTTTTCACCAACTTTTGGCTCTGGCTCATCTGATCGCTGCAGTAGGTCAATCAGCGCGTGACCTATATAAAGGTTTGATTCTCTTTACGAGCAATTCAAATTTGTGAGATTTACCATCAGCACTGTACAAACGGAAGACATTTTTCCTCCCTGGCATTGTCACCTTGGCAACATCCTGACTAAGTTTTATTTTAGGCTTGTTGTTGATCTCCACCATTTTGTAGACACAGCCAAGGGCAGGTTGCCTCTGACAGGTAACTGTAATTAATTAAGGTGTAAAAGACACAAAATTATTCTAGCAGATTAATTTCAGCTAACCCAGGTGAGTTCCGATTCCAAAGCAGTCAATCTTGTGACCCTGTTCATTCAGGCTCAGGATAGTATCTTCATTTATGTCATTGGATGCCACAATAGTTAATTTTGCAAACCAGGGCAGGTTGTATCTGATGAAAAATAGTCACTTTAATAGATATTTCAAATAATTTTCTTGGTAATATCAGCGGGGTCCAGGTGTGCGATAAAATTAGTTCCCACTGCGCAGATCCAAGATGCCGTCTGAATGTGGGAAGCAAAAAGCTCTCTTAGGATTGCCGCACAAGTGTTAAAAGTTTGTTTTTATGATCCAAAAGACACAATTAGTACAAGAAAAGCAAATTATGTCACAATATTGACGAAAGCTTGGTTTTTTCGCGCATTTTCACGTGACCGTTTTTTCGCGCCATACTCCACCGGACACCATATCTGCGCGTCGCACGAATCTGGCCCCCGCTGGGTAATATGACGGCCTATTCAGTAAAAACGTAAATAAAATCAGCTTCAAATCAAAAGCAACAATCCTTCTAGTGATTACATAAGTTTCTTAAAATATATACAAAGATACAAGTTAAACTGTCGAAATGTACTGAATATGATATTTAGTTCCATACCTTGCTGCCACGATCTCGAAGAATTCCCTGGCTTTACAGCTGAGGTAGGCAAGGTCTCCACTGTCGATGCGAATTCCTATAGCCTTATAGCCCAAGGAGTTGAGGGCCAAGGCGACCGCACAAAAGTTGAGTAAGCCACTCCTGCAGAGGCCAAAGAAAAAATTGCAAGCAACACCAATCGTGGATATTAAGCGTCTCTCAAGCATTAGAAAATACAATAAGACAAGAAAACTACTCGTGTAAAAGCCATGCGGGAGGTACATTCAGTGAATGAAATTTTTCCTGCTTTCAAGAAAAAAATCATGTCTCAAAAACCACATCACACCAAGCCAGTAAGGGCTCCCAACAATCACGCGCAGCACTTCTGATCTAATTTGATGGCTAGCCGAGAGAGTATATTTATTTATACCTTCCCTTGGCTTCCAGAATAAATTAGGCTGCTCTTATTCGCCAGCTCGGATCATTTGGCACCGAGTCGAATCAGTCTTGCTGATATACACTAGCCATGTTACAGGAGAGCTAGGAAAGAGATCAGATAAAACGCATGCAGCATGCAGATTTAAAAATGACACACCGGATAGGAATCAAGTTAAGCATTTTTATGCTTTTAGCTGCAAAGACAGATGTGATTTTTTGACGCGTTATATTACGATCTAAAAGACACTAGTGTTTTGCACAAACTGCCCCAGGAAGTTGGGGAGCAAATTTCAATGGCATTTAATTACAGAACTTTATTCCCAGATATATCTAAAAGAATGCAGATCAAGTTAACGCCAAGGATATTTTAAAGCTCAAATGAACTGCAGTTCATGTGCTTGAATTATGCTTAACCAAAACTCACCCAACCAAACCAAACTAAATTAACTATATGGCAAAATTATTTTCAGACAAAGGCTTCATTATTAATGAAAGAGCAATCGAGACGAAGACACACATGTACATTGACAAACACACGAGCGTACGCACAAGGGTGGGGGCGCAAGGAGGTACCTCAGAACATCGTACGTGTCCACAAGAGCCATGAAGCCCTGAGGGAAGGCGATCGCAAAGGAGATCATGGCAGCAAGCTCGCCGTTGGATGCCTCGTTCGGGTCGGTGTTCAGCAGAAGATGGGACAGCTGCTCTCGGTATTCTTGGCATTGCACAACTAGATCAACATCTTGCCCCGTGGAGCAGTCCTTCAATTTCTGCGCAAACCATTCAAAGTGTTTAAGTTTGAAGAAGCCATATATTTTATATTAAATATATTAAGAAAAGACTAGGTTTTTATTTTATTTACTCAATGAAGTTTATAATATTGTACAAGATATTTGAGTGGAAAAATTCCAAAAGTAAATTTGCAATAAATTGATTAACAAATGTATTCAAAGCTTCAAATTTAAATCAAATTTTTCCACTTAGATAGAAATGTAGTATGTTTGTTAGAAAATGCATAATTTGAAAACTTTCAGGCATACTCAAAGTGAAAAAAAAACTTCCAGAATTTTAAGGGTAGCCTATCTATTAATTTTAGAATAGACTTCTGGCTTTGTTAAGTGCTTTTTGAATATATGTTTCCCCAAGAGAAATTCATAATTAAAGTCGTGCTATTTAGTATCAACATGTCACCACAATAAGAGCGCTTTCCAAGTTCATGCTATTTAAATAAGCTGTAACTCTGGGCTGAAGGTTAAAAGCCGCAAAGTACTCTAGAAGTTTGAATGGAAAAAAGTGAAATTACCGTTGTCCGCAACTCAGCGAAATCAGTGAAGGACGTGATGTATGAATGAGCGTGCGTGCCTCTGACGGGAATGTTGAACAGCTTGCCCGCGAGAACGTTGCTCGTGCCGTCAAAGCCCCCTGCAAACAAGAGCAAAAGTATAGCTCATCAGACCCGCAACTCATTCCAATGCTCTTTCGGACAACAATAAATTTAATGTAAAAAAGTTGGGCTTGCATGCCGAGTCCAATAAAAGCCGGCAATTTAACACTTATATACTGCAAATTTTTACAGATTTGCCATGTTCACCGAAAAGCAAATTGTGGAGAGGCAAAAGTGGGGCGTGTGTTGACCTCCAGGTGTCATGTGCCGACGCGGGTAGCCAGAAGGGCTGGGAACGCCACGAAACACGCGAATGTGGGCCGCAAGGGCGAATTTCAGCGAAGGTGTCTAGTGGTACATGGCGCAGAATTGATTGGTGCCAGGCGGTGCCACTCGCCTGGCTCACGCCGCGCTGGCCATCAAAAGTTCAGGCCCCGATTCATAGGCAGCTTCCTTTCCACCCCGGTTCACTTTCGGCAGGCTACTTTTATTTCACCAAACACGCCGGCTGTTAATCGCCATGTTCGGCTCTGCAACCACTTTCTCGCCACGACACGTTTTGAGAGGCGCTCGGATTGAATTTTTCGTGGGCTGAATAATAATTGTTTCTGATATCCAGATGATGGCCACTTTTTATTTTTGCCCCTCTTATTTCAATGACAGACAGTCTATAGAATCAATTTACCTGCCATGAAAGGCAATATAAATAAATCTGCAGTCTTTGTTTTGACATAATATGACAATAAAGGAAGCACGCGTTTGTTGTAGTTCCCATAATTTGGGGCATTCATTTTAAAAGGATATAGCTCTGACAGAAAGTAAAGGTTTACTTTACATTTATGTGATTGCGCTGCAATAAATTAAATGTATGTCATTTTTTCGAATCAAGTTACAAGATTAGAGAAATATTAAATGTGTCAAAGAATGATTGGCTCAGCTCTGAAATTTTTAGAGTAAAATGATTATTTGTAAATCCATGCTGAGCTGAGTGATTTGTTAATTTTAAATTTGCATATTTCATAAAATTGCCTGCGTGTGATTTTTTTATATTTTAAAAGTGTAGAAGATTATTGAAACCATGCACTTTGAAAACTGTTTGACAAGTGTGACAAAACAACTTAACAAAGTATGCTATCAATCAAATTAAGTTAAAATAAAATTCAATTTCAGGAGAAAATCAGCCTTCCTCTTCCTAAGATTATCAAAAGTGAGAAATCTAGATGAAAAATTACTTACCGATATAGGCATATTTTGAGGCAGAAAGCCCGCCGTCAGGTCCTTGCGCCCTTCGAAGTCCAAACTCGAGCAGGGTCATTTGTTTGCCAGCAGCGATTCTGTACCGAGCTGCATTGGTTGCCATTAAACTGGAACAGCATAGTAATTTATTGTAACATTTAAATAGGCACTAGCTATAGCTGCACGTGAAGAAATTACCCACCTGGCGTAATTAACTAGAGTAAGCATAGTAGTTTCCAGCAACTGCACAACAATCAGGGGACCTTCAACTCGAAGTAGAGGGATTCTGAAATTTATTTTATCACCGTCAAGTTAAACTGAAGGCGGCAGAAGGGATCTTTCCATCTCACCTCGGGAAAACCACAGAACCTTCTTCTACCGCATACACCTTTACATCTTTGGCCGTCAGGTGACGTAGGTAATGGTAAAAATCAGGCTCGATCGAGCTCGGAAGGGTTGTCCTCAGGTACTCAATGTCTAGCATAAATTGAGATTTTTAGCTCAATAACTTGTTTAGCGACAGGCCATGACTTTAAATCTTTATGTATGAACGATAAAAACTATAAAGGTTTGAGTTATTTTAAAATAGCCAGTAGTTATCTCTTGCAATTTTCAAGATACACTCCCCACCAAGAAATTGGACAGGTTGGGCCGAGTCAGACGAGTCGAGTCAAGTTGGACCAGTTGTGGACGGTTCCAATCCGGTAATAAAACTCGCGTACTTGTCCTGTCCTTCATAAGGACGAGTCAAGTCGAGACCAGTTTTAGACATTTATAAAAATTAATGGTTTTAATTCAAGATTTTGTAATTTGAGGGTGGCAAAGTGGTCCTTTTGAGTAGTAATTTAAATTTCAATTATTGAAAAGGTGGATATCCTTAAATTTAAAAGTGGTTGGGACGAACGCGTCGAGTCGAGTCAAGTCCAGTTTAGGACATTTTGAGCGATACCACTTCGGGACGAGTCAAGTCGAGACCAGTTTCAGACATTTCAAAAATTTAGTGATTTAAAATTTAAAATTTTAAAATCTGAGGGTAACAATGTGGTCCTTATTATTTTTACTTTAAAAACTGCGTTTGACATTGAAATATGAATTCTATTTTGGTAACTTTCCCTTGTTTTCAAACTGGTTCATATACATACATATTTTAAAACTTTATTGACGAAAGGACAAATCCCTTTATTGACAATAATCGACATATTTTAAACTACCAAGCTTTAAAGAGGAATGGTTGTGAATTTCCCCGGAAAATCCTTTAACCCTTTAATCAATTTTCAGCAGTTCGGTACGCGGACGGCGGTCGCGCGGGCGCCATTTTGCGACCTCCTGCGTCGAGCGCCGACCCTTGTAACCATCCGCGACCCCTTGGGGGTTGTTTACATGTGTGCCAGGATGCTTGCGGAGGTAATCAGCGCCGCACCGTAGCGTCTTGCGACGCGCACGCGGTGCTCAAAGTTGCGTGCGCGCGTCGTTATAGTGCGGCACTTGGAAAATTTCGAGCCGTGTGCCGCGGTCGCGCGCACGCACTTTCACGACCTCCTGCGTCGAGCGCCAACCCTTGCAACCACCCGCGATCTCTCGGAGGTTGTTTATATGTGTGCTAGGATGCTCGCGGAGGTAATCAGCGCCGCACCGTAGCGTCTTGCGACGCGCACGCGGTGCTCAAAGTTGCGTGCGCGCGTCGTTATAGTGCGGCACTTAAAAATTTCGAGCCGTGTGCCGCGGTCGCGCGCACGCACTTTCGCGGCCTCGTGCGTCGAGCGCCGACCCTCTCATCCCCCCGCCACCCCATAGGGGTAGTTCACCAGAGTACCCAGATGATCGCGGACGCGGTCGGCGCCGCACCGAAGCGTCGTGCGACGCGCACGCGGTGCCCGAAGTGGCGTGCGCGCGTCGTTATAGTGCGGCACTTAATAAATTTCGAGCTGCATCTTCGCATTGGGCCCATAGCAAAAGGTCGTCTCACGCGGTTATTGTTATTAAATTTTCAAAATAAATTCACGCATGGAATCTTCAGTAATTTTAGATCTAACAAAATCGTGCTCGCAAATAATATTCCTTTATTAATTCCATGAATTTAATTAAGAGCTATTAAAACCAAACAAATTGTTTACTATACAACTAAAACATTTTTTGCTTTTTAAAGACGCCCCAGAATTAAACGGTATAGAATTAATTCCAATAAATTCAATTTAATATCATAATTACTTATAACAAAATATAAATTGTTTAGTCTTATTTTATCCTACCGAGAAACGGGCCAATTTGTAAAAGGTCTGGTTATAAAGGACGATAAAGGACAAAAAGGGGCTAAAAATAGGATTTTTAAGAATTTTCAGCCTGCTCGCGATTGCGGCGGCTGCACACCATGCACATGCATGCACGTGCTTGCATGGTATGCCTGCAGTCAGTGTGCTGCTGCCTGCCTCTGTTATGGAGCGGGGGAGAGGGCGGCAGGCAGCAACCCAACGGCCAACGGCAGGACTGGCGAAGAATTCCTTCATCGCCTTACGCGTCAACGGCCGTTCGACCGTTCAAAGTTTAATCAATTAGTAATGGACAACGGACGCCGCAACTCGAGAGGACAGTGGACAAAGTCAAGGATAAGGACAAACGGGCGTCCCGTGGTTCGAACGGATTGCCTGGATCCTGCGATCAATTGGGTGAGTGTTGTTCATGTTTGTTAATAATTATCTATCTACATAAAATAGATTATCATCAAAAGAAATCCTACAAGATTATGCGCTATTGCTTATGAATGAATAATTACAGTTTCCGCCGCGTTACACACATTATTATCTAGCCCGTTCTAATGAGAATCCCATTAATATAAAAATATGGCTGGCGAAAACTGTGCAAGTCGCAGCGAAAAGTGTAATTCTTCCACAACTTTTTAGTTTATTATGCTGATGAGAATTTTTTGTATTACATTCTTAAATAATTATATTGCACAGTTATTATTATTTGCTCGCGTTTACGTACACAATGTATGTAAGGCAAAGTTACAGATTCTGCCGGGCTACAAATCTCGCCAGTTCTTATGAAAATCCATTTATTTTATACAAGTAGGGGTGGCGAAAACTGTAACTCGGCGGTTGGAAACTGTAATTTTTCCATACATACAAAACCTTTTACCGATTTCACTCTCACTCCTTCATGCATAATATGTATTCATAAATAAAAATTTAATGATTGATTGTTGTTTGATGTATCATGCAATAATGAACTTCATAAAATAATATGAAAATTAACAGGGTTGCATTTTGTATTTGCTTACCACCTATAATATTCGTAATATTAGTTTTTTTTCATGAATGTAAAATTGCAATCAAATTAAATGAATGTTCCTTGGATTCTTTTTAATTGCTCACATATATGGCCCTTCCTCTGTTACGAATTGACACCATTTTAAATTAATGTTTTCCATTTAAACTCAACCCTATTGATTTATTTATCGATACTTTTCCATTTTTCAGTTGTTAAATAACCATGATGATGAGGGGCAGCAACCTGTTGCGGTAGGTGGACCCTTAGGAATTGGGCTTGGCCTTCAGGAAGCTGACCAAATCGCTCGAGACCAGACGCAAAGAAGACCTCAACCCTCACCCCTTATCAAAGACTAATTGTTAGCTGCAAGAAGTGAAGTGAGTGCGACGCAGGTGTGAGTTTCAATTATAAGAGCGTCCATCGTATTTGGGAAATATTCGGTTTCCTGGGAATTCCCAGGAAATTAATTTAATCAATGCCATTGGTAGAACTTGACATAAAGAATTTAAGGTGGTATTAGGAGAATAATTTAAGCCTGGGTGAACATAACTATGTGTATGTTTATTTTTATATGTATGGTTTTAATTAATTTTTTAGGTTTATTACCCTATATTTTCACAAGTATGAGTCTTTTAAGTTTACCTGGAGTCTATCTTTACCTGTATGATAAGCTTTAATATTTTATGGCTGAATTAATAATACTCAACACATATTCCCCCATTTCATGCCTCAGGGCACTCCAGGAGTGCTAATACCATTTATGGTTTTGTATTGAAAAAATTAGTAAAATGTAATTCAACCACAAACATTAGCTGTTGAATTTTCTGCTTATATAATTATAGGACATTTATTGATAATTTTAATGGGTAATACAGGTAGTGGCCTTAGAAGTTTCATAGTATCTCTTTTGATTTTGGGTCAAATTGGTTAATTAATTCCCTGCTGGAAATTTGGATCCCGAGCTGAAGTATAAGCGGTTATATGAGAATCGGGCCAGGCTCAGGTATTATTTTCGGGACAGGCATCCCGATGAGCAGCTCCAGGGCTGAAGCAAAGCCGCTGTGGATATAAGGGATATAAACAATCATAAACATATCCGACATATCCATGAAAATATGCGGATTCGATCTCCAAATTTTGGATGTCTATTTAAGGGGTTTTTTGGCATCAAAATTTTAAGGAGAAACTTATGTTTGCTTAAAAGTGCTTGTAAAATAGATCGAGAAATGCCAGGTTTGAAACTCGGGAATGGGGGACGCGGTCTAAGAGCTACAGTCCACCTTTCATTCACAGATAACTCGATTTTCGGGGATTTTAGAAATAACGAATAAATAGGGATTCTCGAGCTTCAAACCTGGAATTTCACCATCTTTTTAAACAATCAGTTTTTTCCAATTTATTAAGCAACTATAAGTGTCAAGAAAAATTCCCCGGCCAATAAATAAACAATCAAAATTTTCTTGATTCCCTCCCCTGGTGCATGTTATCAAATTTAGCCATCTGCAGGCAGTTTCAATCGAATTTTGAAATTTGGAGGGCGATAGTGCATTGGACGGGATTTTCGGCGTGGAAATTTTTTCTTGCCACTTATAGTTGCTTAATTAATTGGAAAAAACCAGATTGATTTTAAAGATGGTGAAATTTCAGGTTTGATGCTCGGGAATCCCTATTTATTCGTTATTTAAAAATCCCCGAAGATCGAGCTATCTCTGAATGAAAGGTGGACTGTAACTCTAAGACTGCGTCCCCCATTCCTGAGTTTCAAACCTGGAATTTCTCGATCCATTTTATAAGTACTTTTAAGCAAACATAAGTGTCTCCTTAAAATTTCGATGCCAAAATATCCCGTCCAATCGACTTTAAAAATTTGAAGCTCGAATTCGCCTGGAACTGCTCATCGGGATTCCTGTCCCGAAAAAAATCCCCGATCCTAGCCCGATTCTCATATAACTGCTTAATATTTCTGCTCAGGATCCAAATTTCCTGGAAATTCCCGGATAACCAAAAATTTCTCGATCCCAATGGACGCTCTAATAAGTGTCATATACAGTAGAATGTTACCCCTGGCGCCAGTATATTGCCGGCGTCGAATTCTTTGGACTGATGAATTTAAAAGATGATATGCGATGCCACATGATAACTTAATATATAAATAATATTTATGTAAGGCTGTGGTATGAACCTGCTGATGGGTCTTTGAAAAAAGTAAGAAATAAAAATGATGAAATATCAGTAATACTAATGAGCTCATTTCATTTTGCTATTTTACCTAATTTTTTGCTAGGTTAGGCGAAATTTGTGCAAGGACCAAGCTTAAGAAAGGCATTTCTGGCTAGGGTCTTTGGACAAGTTACGTCCGTTCCCAGATAAGAGCCTAAAATAGGCCTAGCAGGGCTGCAATGCCCAGCTGGGCCGCGGGGGGCCGTGCGGTCCCAAGTGGTGTAAAACCCGTCCCACTCGTCTCGACCAAATCCCGTCCCACTCGTCTCGACCAAATCCCGTCCCACTCGTCTCGACCAAATCCCGTCCCACTCGTCTCGGCCAAAACTTGACTCGTCCGTCTTGACGGTAATAAAAGACGTCATAAAAGCGGTCAGAATAGAAGTCTCCAGGACCAGTGGACGAGTCACGTCTATGACGTCCAAAGGACGTCTCTTTTCTTGGTGGGTCATTGGTTCATTCAATAATGAATGTCCTACTCTGTTCTCCAGTATAGTGTCCTGTCACAAGGATCAGTTACCCTCTCTCGGTTATAAATCTGCATTGGTGTAACCGTTGTTTACACAAACAACCGGATGTGCGCGTCAAATTTCGTTCTTTGAAATTTAAACGCGGTTAAGTTTTTCATTTTCTAATTTAAAAACACAAAACGAGCGTTTCTGGATAAAAGCACTATTATATGGATGGACTAAAAGTAGATATCTTCCTTAAGGGATGCGAGGGATGCACATTCGGAAATTGTCGTTTGACATTTATTGCCTTTCACATTTCCAAGATAAATGATTTTCTTCTAGCTGACCAAGTTGTTTTTTATATATCCGTTCGCCTCGGTTGTTTATTAATTATCATTGCACAAGCATTGAGTTTGGTTTCTTCTAATCAACTTAATTACCTATCCATTATTATTTATTTTATACCTGCTAGGGATATTACAACTTTTGTCACATTAAAACACTATTAAAATATATCATTTGGCAAGTATACATTGTGATAAGAAGTGGTTAACTTGTTATTGAAGCTCAGTGTGGCTGTGTCGCTACTTTTGTGACAATTCCCAAATTAACAAATTAACCATGAATTTTTTGTCATATCCTCCTACAATGGTTGACCAGAAATGGAAGTTGGCCTTTTTCACAAACAGGTAAGACACTCTTGCCATGGCTCCCACTTTTTAATTTGTAAAAACAAACTGTACAGAACTATGATATTATGCCAATTTCAACAATTTTTTGAACTGTGATGAAATACTTTAACTTTGTGTGAAGCCGCCAATATAAAATTGCGAACGTCTGATTTTATTGTTCTTTGACATATTAATCTGCTGTACGCTCTCGTTTGTAATAAAATATTCACTCATTATTATTATTATTATTTTAACTATTTTACGGTGTGACTTAAGCAACAATAAATAAAACGTAAATAGAAATAGACCGCAAATGCTTATCATAAAAGGAGGCCTGGTCTGCAAAGTTGACCGAAAGACATTGCTCTCTTAATCTGATGTATATTATGCGCCAGCACTGGTAAGAGATAACGCACCTTCTGCGAAATACATGCATTGCATAATGACGAAAGAAGTGTGCCCAGGGAAACAGTTTAAATAGTGTCCTTCAAAATTTTAACAGAGTATTATAGATAAGAGAATTATTTATTCTTCATGATCAACCAAAAAATCTCATAGAAGCCATCTTTCTTTTCGCAACATTTGTGTGGGGTTTCAAATTGTTTTATATTAAGATTTTTACCATTAGGTAAATCTAACATGCTCTTGAAAGAGAGGAAAATATGTACTCACCACTGTCTGAGTAGTGGAAATTCTGGAGGAACTTCAGACACTCTTCCAAACCAGCAAAAATGGTGAATTCACCCTGGAACGGACTTTTTCTGAAAAACAGGTCGAAAATGGCGTGGTCCTTGATCTTCTCCGCCTTCCAATAGGCATAAGCCATAGTTATTTGGTACAAATCTGTAAAAAAACACATCGCAAAAAACTTAGTCCCAGTTAAATTTTAATTTGGAAATGTGGGCATAAAAGAAAATAAATTATAAAAATATAAATAACATTATAATATGCCTTTAATTTATTAATACTGTGTATATTAACATGCACCACAATATTATGTAATAAGGCCATATCAAGACAGAAAACAGGATGTTTTGATATCACTATTTTGCAGCTGAAAAGTCTTAATGTAAAACCAACTACATTAAATAACAACATAAGCAGAGGATTAGAACTATCCACTTCTCTTATAATAAAAATTTAATTACATGCCAGCCTTTAATTCGTTTACAATGGTGGTTTTATATATGTACGCGTTTATTTTTAATTAGTGGCTCTCAGTTCTTGACGCACCAAGTTACAAAGAACATTATGGTCTAACAAGCATGAGTCAAAATTTAATTTTATCTGTAAAAACAAACAACATGAAAAAATGTCTCGAAAAGTCTAAAGAGAAGATACGCGCACTCTTGCTATTATTAAAACGAACACAACGACAGAGTTGTGAGTTGTAAGAATAGCGCTGGCCTAATGCCGCCGAGTCTATGACTTTGGTACTACTTGTATTGCATGCTGCATGTAATAAAATTGTGCCAAAAGCTGGTGCTGAACCAATTTTTTGTTGCTTAATAGATTGCAACTCTGGATGATTATCACTTAAGTCCTCAATAAAAATCGAATAGTACGTCGTAAAACGCATGCGAATAACTTAAAAGCCGCATTTTATTTCATCAGATACATATCGCTTCAGATATAATTGTAAATGAAAATCATCTCCAATTGATGCATTATTTATAGCGTGACACTATTATTTTCATTCATCCGGACCGCGAAAGCAAGCTAATACATTATATAGTGAGCCATCTGTTCGCACGAGTTGGATTTGGATGAATAAAAACTTGACCAATTAAATGGTCTGACATTGATGGAAAATACGCAGCTCGCGAAATCAGAGGTCAAAGGGTCCAACGGGCAGATCTTGTCTTCAGAGTTGTCAATAACAAGAAAAATAGAAATTCGCCGAAACGTGTGTTAAGCGTATGATAGGACCCCCGCAGAGGGCAAAAGGTCGGGGCAGGTTCAGACCTGTGAGGAGTGGCTGGACGATGCCGTTCTGTCGGGCCTTCATTGTCCTGTCGCCATCGTAGTAGGAGCGAGGGCTGTCCACTTCCATGGTGCCTTCGACTGTTCGTTCTGTTCAGAGTTCAGCACCAGACTGAACTGACGAAGCAGCGAAGAGAGATTATTTGAAGGGCACACGACTTGCTCGCGTTTGTTTTGCTAACATCTAGCGCATCGATGCGCGCAGTATTTATATCGATGGCCATGTCATCGATGCAGCCTTAGACTTTCGCTTTCGGGGGTTTTCCAAGCGTAAAAATAATTATTATCTTGTGTGTCACTGTAATTTATATTTTTTAATACGACTTTATAGGAAGAGCAAATTGTGAAGGTGGCAGTCTTTATCAGAAACAATTGAAAAATATTTTTAAGCTAAAAATTACACAGCTGCGACGGCTGTGACTCCCCTTTTTTCTCCTGATTTTCCGATACTCCTGTAAGATGTAGCACTCTCACTGGCTTTCAAAATACGCGCGGATTTAAGATGCCTCTAATTGGTCAATCTTTCATTCCGTTCCTTGGTAAAACCTGCCCACATTGACGTAAACTTGAGTAAAAGAGTAAACTCAAATCAGCAGGGCTGGGTGTGCTCAACACAATGTCAATTTGAGTTTTCGATTTGCTCCAAATGTTCAACAATTTTCCTGAGTGAAGCATCTGAGCCGAAATGAACGACAGCGAAGTAGAATTCCACATTCGGCACAACTACCCGTGGAGCAAGCTGCCGAATTCAGCTAAACAAGTATAATTATTTAAATAATAATTTTTTACTCGCTCAAAATCAAGATTTTGTTAAGTAAATATTACGTATTATTTTGTAAACTTCAATATCTTTTTTAGTGTGTTGGGAACAGCCAGAAAGAATATGACAAAGCAGTCGTCTCATTCAGCATTAAAAATCAACTGCGGTATAGAGGAAATTTAGGTAAATTAATAAGTCTTATGGGGGACTCACACTTTCCGCTCACTCACACTTCTCGCTCTGATGGGAAGATTCAATGTTAATCCCTATCCTAGCGAGAAGTGTGAGTTGGGCGAAAATGGTGAGTCTGCCATACACTTCATAATTTTTCATCAAATATCGATTCAACTTATTTTCTTCTCAACATTTTTTTTCAGCCAAAATAACATATTAATTTAAATCAAATTAATGTCCTTTAATCTTCTTTTTCAGTTGGACAGTGCTATTTTAGCGTTCGACAATTGCAGCCAGCAGAAAGGCGGTACTACGAAGAGGTGCTGTCCTATAGTCAAAGCAAACTGCTTCTCTACCCCTACCACCTGAGCGATGTTGTGGTGCAGGGTCTCAGGGTCACCCCTTTCCAGTACTATCTTGCCATGCTCGAATCGATTATGGAGGCAGAGCGAAGTTACGACTCGCTGCCAAACTTCACAGCTGCTGATTGTCAGTTTTAAATTGAACCCCACATGATCTGTATTATAAGTAATTGTTTCAGGTCTCCGATTGCTTGGCATCGGCCGAAACGAGTACATTGACCTGATGAATGAGAGCCGCAGCGGTCGCCGCCTCTTCCGTAGGAAAGCTCCACGCTCTTTGCTACCTCGGAGTCCACACAAGGTTGCCTTGGAGCCCTGGTGGATCGCCCATGTTGGTTGTGTCACTGACGATGACGTCAAGTCCATAGGGGCAGATGAAAAAGAGGTGGTGGACAGACTCGTTGATCAGGCTGGGAAGGGAATCAGAGCAGGAGAACTAGACCTCAGAGTCGTCCATAATCTGTACAGGTATAACACTTTGATGCAGGATTGGATTTTTTTAATAAGTAGTGTGGTTGTGTGACCAACAGGCTAGGCTTGATTTACATAGATGTGCCAATTGAAGACTCGGACTATGTGGTTGTGACTTTACTCGAAGGATTTGTGATGAATCGGGTGCTGGGCGATTATTTTGAAACACTGCTGTACAAAATTTTTGTATCAATCGACGAACACACGTCTGTAGGCGAGGTTAGCATTTAATTCGCATTGCAAAGTGCCTTTTCTTACCTTTCGCCACATTAGTTGGCGAATGTCCTTCAAATAGACGTGGACAGCGTGCGGACAGCAGTGTCATTGTACTGCCGGCTAAATTTTGCCAAGAAGAAAGACACCGAGGGCATCAGATGTCATCCGTCTTGGATGGCGACCTCTCCTCGCGGAGAAGGAAGGCCAAGAACAGAAGAACTGTTGGCTGAACCTGAGATGCAACTGCGGTTTGAAGCCACGCCAATTACGGACCCAGGCCTTCCCACCCCGTGCACAGACGCCTCGCCCTGCGTCACTGACGAAGAAGTGACGAACCGACTTCTGGAGCCACACTCAAAGGCCCGGCGCATTGCCTTCCTATTTGACTCTACCCTGACCGCCTTTCTCATGATGGGCAATCTTTCACCTGGGCTCAAAAGCCACGCAGTCACCATGTTTGAGGTTTGCTCTTTGTTAATTTTTTTAAACATCTATGATGCTCAATTTTACTATAATTTAACAGGTCGGAAAACTGGCTGACGAATCCCTGTCTAGTCTTCTAGCCGAGTTGGAGAGGGTTGAAGCGGGTGGCGAAGGTGAGGCCCAAAGGTACTTTGACCACGCTCTGGTCCTGAGACACACCATCCGCGCCCTGCGCCACAATGCGGCTCTGGGGCCTCTCAGCTTGGCACTCGACTTGGTGCGTTGCGAGTCCCTGCAGTCCCTGGAACCCCTCACCAGAGGCCGGCTGCTCAGCAAGAACTATGCCCTGCTTGTTTCAATGGCTCCGCTGTGTAGAGAAATCAGGTAATTTGCATCTTGGTGGAGTTTTCCAGGGATTTTTAAGGATTTGGTGTAGACTGAAGTTGCAGCCATGAATAAAAACAGCCATTTCTAGTAAAAAGAGATTGGGGCAATCAGCCTAAGCCCAAAATTCTTGATTAGTTCACCTACTTTTATTTCACTAATCACGTGAAACAAGAGGTGCCTATTATTTAGCTAAAATTTTTAATATTATTTTAGCTTCTCAATGTTTCAGTAGCGTATCGTTCGTACCGCGGAAAAGGCTGATCTCCAACTTGCCAGTCTTGTCACTTTGTAGCAAGAGTCTGATGGACTTTTTCGCTAACAGTAAATTTTTCCAAACTCAATATTGTGGCAACACTCAATTCTAATCACACTCATGTGATCAGCGTGACGTCAGCTTCAATTTAAGCCCCATGATGTAAAACAGTGAGTTTGGAAAATATTTGGCGAAAAGGTCTGACTTTTTTCGCGGCATGAACGATATTTTAACACCTATTTATGAGTCAAATAACAAATAATATTTTTTTAAATAAACCAATGGGTACAAACTGAACAGGCTATCAGAAAATTCTGTGCAAGTGCCTTCTTATAAACTCATTTGTATGCAAAGAAACAATTGAAAAACCGCCCTAATTCCAATTTTTAGGCCCGTTGCCAGCTGTGGTCCTCCTCATTTGGGTCCTGCTCTTCCAGAGGTCAACTCTGCATGGTTCAAACTCTTTCTATATCGTTTAACCGGTCAAGGACCGCCTTCATTGCTGCTGTCGCGAGGAACTCGGCTGCGTAAGCTGCCCTCTTGGATGCGGCGCACTGACCGATTGCTCATCACCGTCTGGGGCCACGACCCTGCACATCTGCCACTCTCAGCTGCTTTGTTCTCACTCAATGAGGCGCTGTGCCACTCAGCAGTTTTAGTGCAGGCAAGCACATAGTCTTGAAATATTATTTTTGTCTAACAAAAAAAATTGCAGGCTGCTGGGAGGGAGACTGCGTTGGTGCCTTTCCCTGGTAAGGACAAGCTGCATGAACACCCTGCTGTCAAGGCAGTGAGTGAAGAGGTGGATCTGAAACATAACTGCGGCTATATCACCCTGGTGAGGGTGAGTGGAGAGGATTCGGCAGAGGGGGAAGCGGCCAACGACGCTCTTCGGAGGCCCCACGAGTGGACTCTCCTTGACTGCTGCTTTGGGGTGCCCCTTTTTGACGCTGACGCCAACCACAGCATTCTTACTGCTGTCCAGGAATGTGGACTGTGGCGTCAAGAAAGGTACCTTTATCTTGTTTAGTTAACACAGCTTTCTTACCATCCAGTTACAGCTTGGAAGCTCTGTCGGAAAGTGGAAGGATATTGGGTTTAAGGCTTTTAGACTTCATTGGACAACATCAGGTTTGTAGTTAACTAAAATATTGAAACTAGATCTCTATAGATTATTCACTTTTGCAGAGTCATCCAGTTCTCCCTAAAGACTTTACTGTAAATGGTGCTGGAAAGAAGGCGGCAGGTCTGGCAGTGGCAATGCCCACTGGAAGCCTGGCCTTCAATGATGGTAAACTTTTCAATGTGTGATTTTGCATGATGTCCAGGCCCTGGTAAAATTCGGTTACTTGCCGTTTGAAACCGTCTTCTATTCAAAGGGGGCTGTGAACAATACTGTTTATTTGTTGTTATTTAGCTGTACGAGAGGAATATGTGTTCTTGCATACGGCCACGCAATTATTTTCATTTTCCTATTTTACTGTTGAGGATAACACACAATATATATCTCGCTTATATTTTACTGATTCAGTTACGATGATTGTCTAGGTGTAGCTGTCTGCGTATTTTTTTGTTCTGCATTTAAAAAGGTGTTGTAAAATTTTAAGTGTAATAAATGATTGTAAAATATTTAACTTACCCATCTCGTTTGCTTTCCAACATTTGTGGAAAAAATTTCTTGGAAAAGAAGAGCTGGTTTAATTGAACAATAATTATTATAGTTTATTTTGCAGCAGGGTAATAATTATAATACAGACTTTTCATCAAAACCTTTAAACTTCGCGGTAAAATGCATCATGGTGTAAGCCCCATTGCTATTGGCTGAATTGTCTCGGCGTGTTGAACGTTGAACAGCAGTGAATGAGCTAGAAAAGTAAACAAAACATCACTCAAGTTAGTGATTGATATTACGCATATTTAGGAAAATATCGCTTGAATATTTGAAATTTTACTCGTTCAAGCTTGGTCCCTCTACCGCTCTACCATTCAAAAGCATGGCCACAGTAGAAGATGAGCAGGTTTGACTTTGAATGATAAAAGCAAAGGAAATACGGAGGACTCTATATAGCATTATGGTTATGTTACATAATTATAATAATGCATTCATATATTTATGTTGTTACTATTAATTTGTTTTTCACACTTTTGCGGTGCGTAAATGAATGAAATTGGAAAACAATGCTAATTTTTACATTATTTCTACTTTTAAGTAAATTTTCTGAAGCTTACACGTTTCCAGTTTATGGGGTTGCAACGAGTACACAATTGTAATCACTAATTTACATATCTCTGCTAATTATATACTGCACAATCTACAATACATTGTTACAGGGTGAAAGATAATATTTCAATAGGATTCAATTTTGTATGAGTGAAATAGTATAATTTATTTGATTTCATAATAAAACGTATTTTGTGATGATGTATATAATTTCAGTTGCAATACAATTTCTGTTTATGTATGAATGTATAAATTCTATAAACTAACATGATCCTCTGTTCTGATATTTCAGTATGAAGACGAAGAAACTGAAATTCCGTTGGGAACTGGCAGTGGCCGGAAAAGACTCTTTTCAAAAGAACTCCGGTGCATGATGTATGGCTTTGGAGATGACCAAAATCCATACACAGAAAGTGTTGATCTCTTGGAAGACTTGGTCATCGAATACATTACTGAAATGGTAAATTATTCACAGAATTTTTTAGAGGAGTTAAATTATTTGTTTAAAAAAATCTTGAGCGCTCTGACACAATTATTTTTTCTATTATAGACACACAAAGCGATGGAAATTGGTCGAACAGGACGTGTTCAGGTGGAGGACATGGTGTTCCTCGTAAGGAAGGACGCGAGAAAGTACGCCAGGGTGAAAGATTTGCTCACAATGAATGAAGAATTGAAGAAGGCCAGAAAAGCTTTTGACGAAGTTAAATATGCCGGAGTGTAGTGAGATGGGTTCATTGATTGTGAGACGACAAACTATCAGTGATTTTAATTTGATGCTTAATTTTTGCGAGTGCAAAACAGCGTGTAAAATTATCTGGAATTCCAAAAATATAATTATAAATTATGGTGGAAAACTTTTTTTTTGTCCTTTTCAACCATGGCGATAATTTTCTTTTCTTTAATTTGCAAGGGATTGAACACAACTCTTCATCAAGTGTTCTTTTAAATTTAATGAATAAACGAGGTCGCAACTCGAATAGAACGGACAGAGCAGTAGTGGCATCTGCCGACCGCGGCAACAAACTGATGATGGACTGCGCAAAAGCCGCGGGAGGGGACCAAGAGAGACGAGAAGTCGTGGGTGATTTTGGTTTCGCTGGTTGCTGTGCGCGTGGTGCCCTCCTTCCCGTGTTGAACGCGAAATTTTTCTCCTCTCGCGCTTTTGCTCCATCATATCGATAATACAGAGGAGCAGCGCGAGAGCAAGAAGAGCCGCACGGCGGGCACGGGCTGAGGAGCAAGCAGGAATCGCTGGCACGCCTCGGCTCTGCTCCGTGTTGTGTCTGTCGCTTGCTGCTGGTGCGGGGCTACTGCACTGATTATTTTTTTCATCTGTGCGAGCTTCGGGTGCAAGATGCCGCCGAGCGCGGGCCAAACGAACGGCTTTGAGTCTGCCGATCGCTCGTTACAAATCACGGGGTGAGTTTTTATTTTGCAAATTGGCGACGGGTTGTCAGGCCTCTGGGTTGATTGCCATACTAGTCGATGGGAAGTGACAGCGCGCGGGCGGGTCAGGCCGCACACGTGCTGCGGTTTGCTTGTTGTTAATCCGATATTAGGTGAGCGAAAATAAATAATTTAATTGGGCTGCCTCTCTGCTGTGACTAATTCACTTTATTTGCGTTCCGCTCACACAGAACAATAGCTGCACTTAATTTGCATCCACGACCGAGAAGTGCGCGCGTACGTGTGTAGTGTATTTTTGGGAAAGGCGCATTTTGCAATTTTATTTACCTCGCTCCGCAACGTGTGTGTTGAAAGAACAGTATTAAAGTTTTAAAACTTCTCTGCTATACTTGCGAAAGTTTGTGGATTTGTTAAAAAGGGAAAGAGTGGAAACCTGAGAAGTGCAAATATATAAGTCGTTCGCAACAAGTAGTACTGAAGCAGCGGGTTTTGAATGTTAAAAGTGCACTTTCGCTAAAGGATGTATGCGAAACTTGATGTTAATGCGATTGTTAACAAAGTTTGCGAGCTGCGTGGTGTAATAATACCCTTGTTTACTTGCTTTCTGCCCGCACATCAGGACGAGAGAAGTAATTCATCGAGAATGAGGTATGAGTAATTCCCGCGATTGAGCAAGTTTTTCAGTGCGCGCTGAGTGGCAAAATTACTTTTCATCGTCTCTTCTTGCTAACTTAATAACAACTCCGTAATTTCGGGGTCTGCAACTCACGCAAATGTTTACTAAACACGCATTTTGGAAATAATGACAAGAAAAATGTGAGCTTGACACGGTACATAAACAGCTATTAGCCATTATAAAAGTACATAATTTTATTTATTTTCCATTTAGCCTGCTATAATCAGCGACTGCCATTGGTTTGAAATTTGACATCAGTTATTTTAAGTGTTTACTTTTATGGCAATAGATCTCCAGGCAATCGGATTTTGTTCCGTTCTGAGTGTGTTTTCGAGGACGATTACCAAAAATATTAAACTCAAACTTAGAGAAATAGTGTCTTTTGGAGCTCTTGTCAATTTAGACTGTAGGAACTCTTTTTCGTCTTCATGAGACGACAACTTAAAATGATATTCTGGTTTTCATTTTACCTTGTGTCATTAATTTTAAGAATTAATTTTGGAGATTTTGGAGATGGACGTAATAAAAATAGTGCTTCTAAAGGCTCTGAAATGGACAGCATATTGAATATTAAAAGTAACGAAATCAAATATTCTATAACAAATATGATTAAATAAACAGTTCAGCGGTTGGACGATGGACCTGACTGCATTCTAAACAAAAATATTCCAACACTTTTCTATTAATGCTCTAGATGAAATACGTGCTTTGAGTAAAGGGGACGACTCATTGAGATTTGTTATGTTGCTGTCTATCTGGGCGTTGACTGGGGTGTTATAATACTTAAAAATCACAGGAGAGGCGTAAAAAAACACCGCTCTTCTTATGTTATCATTCAATTTAAGGCTGTTGGAAAAACAAATGGGCTATAAAGCTATTCGAGAAATTTCTGTTGTGGGTATATAGGGTTCAAAACATCCCAAAAAATTAGATGGCAGTGTTTGGCAACGTAAAATTCTGTGATAGCTAACTGTTAACTTTAAGCTGCTAATTCTAATTGTGTAAGACGAAAAATAATTTATTCAAAAGAAGAATTGCAGCAAAAATTTTCAAAAACTGTTTTTACAGAAAAATAAATAAATGTTTGACCATCTTTGAGAGAAAGAGACACTAATAAAAGAAGTATAAAAAGTGGAGAGTGATTTCTACCATTATATCTGAATATTTTATCCAATCCCCATTTTTCCCATATTCTGCTTTTTACGACGACTAAAGCCATATTTAATTCGGAAGCTTTATAATGCCCCTATTTCGCAATAAAAAGATTTACGAGAATTACAAACTCGGCAAGGTCGGCTGATAATAAATATACGTGGAATGCCATTGTTTACTCGCCGTGAACTTAAAAAGGTGCTACATACTCTTATTATTCAACAACTATGCTAAAGCATCTAGAAATAAAATATCGTCTCGACGTTTGCGCGCCAGAACACTAGCCGAAAAAAAAATGAGCGAATCGAGTTCAAGCATGCATTTGCGAAATGCGCGGAAGCGGGGTGTAGCGTCGGTGTCAAAAGCCTCCGGCGCCGAAAATACACATTCGTCACAGAACCCAAACAATCGCTAGCATTGCCAAAATTATTCTCGGCCGAGCATCGCTCATTGAACATGCGACACGTTTGTTTGGCGGCAAGAAGCGGAGAAGAAAAGAGATAATTTATGTTAAACACGCGCGCGCGAGGCGAGGAAAACGGGTTCACGCGAGAGAAGAAATTTTGCTCTTCCTTATATTTGCAGAAGAACGAGTTAAATGAGTAACCTAGCAACCGCGATATGGGCGCTAGCGGTCGAAAAAATAGTTGGACTGAGTCTAATCACTCGCCGCCAGTGGCCTTGACTCGTTTGCGTATATTTCAAATGGGATTGTTGGCAATGCCGAGAGATGGGTATATGGCAAGCGCGGACACATTACGTGCACGTGTGTTAGCGCAAAAACGTAATCGAACATATGGGCAGAGAGGTGCACTGGGCTTCCTTTTGCACAATAGAGACAGCGAGAAGCCGCAAAAGATGCTCTTTTTACACTCTCCTTCAGGTGCTAATTTGATTTGTCTTTATGACACAATTAGTTTAGCTGTGACGCACTACTCCCACGCAAAGTAAAATTGCTCTAGGCTAATTTGGTTGTTTTCGGATTCGACTCATAATATAGTGTGCCCTTCATTATCTAAATGTAAGCAAATTAGTTTGTTCCCAATACAAACTCATGCGCTGAACGAAAAAAATAATATTAATATACCTTGTGCTTTGGACACTAATATTTCACTAGAGAAAAAAAATAATTTTTCCAATGTACTGCTTCAAAACCAGACCATTCCCAAACCAAACCAGTTTCAGCGAATCAGGGCTTAAAATCTAAACGAGGCAAGTTGTCAGTCACCATCACCACGTGGCGAAAAGGATTAGATAGCAATTAATCGTGAAAAATTCGAGTCCTCTTTTCTGTATCGAAAACTGTGAATTATCATATTATTTCGTAGGGTTATGAGAAACATCAAATTAATTGTTTATTTATTTTCAAAGTCCAAGTAGAGATATCCATGCAAGGAAAGACGGCGTTATCACTTCAAGGGTTACGAAATTTTTTCATCTTGCTTGGGCGTATTCGTATCACTACATCACATTGGCAGGGAAAAATCGTCAGGCAAAATGAAGACTAATTAATACCTCAATTACCTCTTCATGATTTTTGCTTGTAATCAATTATCAATTTTTAATATAATGCCTCGCAGATTAAAGGGTTAATTAGTTTGGTGTCTGAAATATTTTTGATATATTCTAGATGTCATTGATCCCTCAAGTATTTTTTTCCAAAAATAGCCCCAATCGAAGGGAATTCCACTCGTTCTCACCACTGAAAGCATATCAATTGTGCCGCTGAATCTCATGTATAAATCACGTGGCCGCCTCGAGATTCTCATGGCAAATGTGCACGCAGATGCTGGCTCACTCTGATCCTAAAGGTTGAGTAAGAAACATGATGTGCCTCGTGCAGCAAGCCGCCGCGGCCACTATGTGAATATTAATTCGCGCGCGCGGAGGGGGCAAAGCGACACCAGTAATGACGCCGTCAATGAAGAGGACAATTTGCGTGTCTGCTCTCTTGGCGCTTTGTATGCAGTGCATTTTTTTATTTTAAAGAGACGTGCACTCCGGTCAAGAGTTCAATTGGCTGACGTTTTATTGGGACAATTCGTTAATAGGACGAGCGCTGCGAAAGCAAAGCTGCAATTGAACTCTTCTTATCTCGATTCCTTAGGATCGGTATTGAGTTCGAAACACCTGTACGCACTCAAAAGATAATGAAACATAATATGCTTTTGTCCTCTTATCGCGCGGTTGTTAGAAAGGGGGCGTTTTGCTCATATCTGCATCCACCCATGTAATATATAATTTTAAAATAAATTTTAATTTTTGACTGTCCTTGAGACCGCAAGCAATTTTTATATCGACGTTAACCTCTTTTAGTGTGAGGTTATCTTTAGTCCTCTTTGGCTTCAAGTTAGTTTGAATGAAATATTTTAGATTCGGATCAAACAAAAAGTGAGCGTGCTCAATCTTTCTGCTTCAGACGAGCAGAGAGATATTTTGGGGTCATTGCGACATTTCGGACCAGCGCTGCTCGAGCTTTCCCCGGTTGCGTTAGATAATTATCTCAAAACGAGCACGCACCAGAAATACTGCACTCTCAGATTAAAGAACTATCTAATGTAGTGGGGAATCTCATTAGGTAAACATGGAAATTTGTCCGCAGACCAAACACGGCTGAGCTGCAAACAGCGGCCAAAGCGGCTAAAGTGCAACTGCTGGCAGCCCTACAATCTGTTTTGGGACTCATCTGGCGGCGACAGGTTGTCCGCTTCTTCGCTTTCGTCACCTCCTACCTCACCCTAGTCTCCAGGTAAATATAACACAAATTAAATTAACTTTTTCAGTAAAAATGGTAAACATTAATACAGGATGTATGATCTCAGTATAGTTTTTATTTTACATTATTTCATCTCTTCTGTGGATAGGATTAGTTCCTTTTTTTAGGAATTATTTTAAATGGATCAAACTAACAAAAAACTCGTATCGTTTTTGAACTGCGCAAATAATGAAACATTTAATCACTAAGCATGTTGTGATTAATGTATTAAGATATTTTTGTATTTTAGCATTAAAAAATAAGATAAATTTTATTTTTTCCTTGACCATGAACTCTGGGCAAACAGAGTGTTTTCTCTCTTAGGAGCATCGGAAACCGGTCTGAAATCCTAAATATGGATGGGAGCCACACTCACTCGCTCGTCCCACGAGAGCGCCTAATGATATTGCATGTTATGCAACTTGTCGGGCGTGCAGGGAGTCTAATTGCCTAACTGAAGTAGAAAACAACACCGGCAAATATAATTATGAGAATGTTACATGACGAGTGTTTGACGAAATCAATCCTAAGCCACGCATTATTATTGTTTTCTAAATGGGGCGGCGGTGCAGTAATAGACGCATTGAGATTAATAAAAATCGATACGGATTTATTTTAATTAACATTTTATGATGCAATTTTCGATAATCAAAATGCTATTAAACTACCCTGCTCTTTGACCACGTTCTCTTTATCAGTGTTTATTTATTCTCAGTTTAATGAAAATTCAAGATCGCGGTTGACCTGCCAAACAGTATGTACATATTACGGCTGTTCCAAAGGGCTCTCGGTCAATTTATTTTTCATATTGACGCATAATTAATTGAATTGTCCACCATATTGTCACTTGGTAGACCCTGTCACTGATTCCAAACAACTTCTACTCTTTCGACTTTTGGATTATTTATTTATATTTCAGCCTTGATCCCAATTAAACCGCCGGCAAAGAGTTTTATTTATTTCCCCCCTATAATTTTCCTCAGATATGGCTCGTCTAAAGTGCTGGGCGTTCTTCGCGTGTCCGTCGAAACGAAGAAGGCGCGTCCCGCAGTCACCGCGGCGCCGCTGCTGCGCGAATTGGCGCCGTGCGAGGACGCGTGCGTACAGTGCCAGGTGCTGGTCGAGCCCGACCAACCGCGAGTGGACGTCATCTTCATCCACGGCCTGCACGGCTCCCTGAGGAACACGTGGCGCCAGGGCGACTGGGGCAACAGGGTGCGGACGGGCTCGCCTGCCCGCAGGGTGCTCAGGGTGGCCGGCGATGCGCCGAGCCGCGGCGCCGTCCCTGCGTTGGTGGACGAGCCGTACGCGAACTGCTGGCCTAAAGAGTGGCTGCCGCAGGACTGCCCTGACGCCAGGGTCATCGCCCTCGACTACACCACTGACCCCTTCCTCTGGCGCCCACTTTGGATGCAGCAAGTCAGCAGGTCGTCGCTCTAAACTTTATCTATATTTATTCATCTTAGTATACTGGCGGATGACGCACATTTAACTCTCTCTCATAATCAGACTCTGAAATTTCAGTCGATCATGATTTTATTAAATATTTTTTTCAGCTCTGCAGGAAGTAATTTACTAAGAGCAAACATTTTTAGCAATAAGAAATCCTGTAAAAACAAATTGTCATCAGTATAAAAATAATTAAAATTGACAAAACCAATTTTAGCGGAAGAATATTTAAAAGCTTAACTTGGGAACAGAAAAATAAACTATTATTTCAAGCTATATTGGTTTTGAAATACATATGTTCATTTTTGTAAGTTGCACGTTCGCTGAGAAAAAAATAGCCCAATTATAATATAAAATTTAATATATCTTTGTATAGCCCTCGATTCTGAACTAATTTTGATTTTCTTAAAAATCCCCGAATCAGGCCAACATTACAACATCGGAGCAAAGAGATGGCCAGGCAGCTAAGAAACATTGACGTGGGAACTAGGCCAATTGTGTGGGTCGCACACTCAAAAGGTGGACTTTTCGTCAAGCAAATGCTCGTCGAAGGTGAACCCTTGCTCCAAAATTTAACATTTGTTTTAAATTTTGCATCTCGTTTAGAATTCGAGCAGCAGGAAACAGAGCAAGAATCGTGCGTTAGTGATAATAAATCAGCAGAACTTCCGCCCTTCTGCCTGCAAACCAAAGGCATCTATTTCTACAGTGTGCCCCACCGCGGCTCCTCGTTGGCCCTTATCAAGACGCCACTCACCCGGAGGTCGGTGGAAATAATGGAAGTCGCCAAAGGTAAGCTCTTAGTTTTGTGTCGATACAAAAGGCTCAGCAAGGATGGTATTTCATTTTGCAGATAGTCCAGATGTGCTCAATTTACACGAGCGATTCCTTAAGTTGTGCCAGAACGAGCGTTTCAAGCCTGCCATGGTCAGCTTGTTTGAGACAAAAATGACGTTCATGTCTGTGGTCTTCCTCAGGATTGTGGCTCAAGAATCTGCAGGTCTGTCGTATTTTGTTTTTGGAATTGATCAAAATGAGAAATTATATCTCAGTACCTTAAACGCTAACCGACCAGTTTTTTTTACTATATATCTTCTTTGCTGAATTGCGAGCTGCTTTTTTTACTGTATTTCTACAAATATTTCCTGTTTAACTTTTGAACATTTCTGTTAAAATATGGTAAAATAAACAACTCCGAGGAAGCGGCATCTAATTTAAACTGAAATATCATCACAGCCAAATATTTTCCCCTATTTTGATAAAAATTCAATCAAATCTGAAGAAATACACGTTGCGTTCTAAAAATAATGCACATACAAAATGCTCGAGAGAACGATGTACTCCTGTTAAGGGGTCAGATCAAAAATTGCCAGCAGCACCAAAAGCTCTTGTGCTGCTGAGATGATTGAGATAAGACAAGCTCGTCCGCTGTTAGAAGCTAAGAAAACAAGGACATAATATTAATTGTGTTTGCACAGCTAGGCAAAGAAAGGACTCAAACAATTGGGCTGACAGCATCATTCCGTCTATTTTCAGATCCTGATGTTGGAGAGCTTTATGGAATCGATTTGGATCACAGACAAATTTGTAAGCCTCGCAGCAGGTACGACCGCACAACCCGATTAATTAGAAATATATTGTTTAATCGCTAATTTTGCAGGCATTGCTTCCTCTACAGACGGCTGACGGCCCTCATCGACCAAGTTCTGTGATATTATCTAAAGTTAAGAACGTCGTAGTTGCTGTCGCTACCTCCTTGTGCCTTAGTCCTGCCAGGCTCCCGCGAGTTTCACCTTAAGTTAAAATATTCGGCACGTGAAGTATATTGTTCCTGAAAAATATATAGTGTGCAGAATTATTTCAGTCAGATGAGAAAGAGGATGTTTAGACGGGTGGTTGATTGACGCATCGTCAGCCATCACGTGGTTGCTAGACGTTTAGAAATATTAGCTCGCGCGCTCGCTTCGACCAGAAGATACCTCTCAAGTTGATACTCTAATTTTATGATCGGAGATGTAGAAACATTTCACTCATGATTATAGTGCGATTCTCCATTATCTTTAGTTTTGGGAGACCAAGTTATTTTTAAGTTCTCAAATAATGCCCTGTCAAGTCGGATGCTGATAAAAGTACAAAATTGGTTAGAACTGACTACATTTTTGCACTTTGGCAGTGTGAAGGGTTTAGGAAGACCTGAAACGAGCAGGCCTCAGGTCAGAAAGTCAAGTTTTATGATAAGAGCTGTCTGTTATTAAAAATTTAGGTATACACATACAAAACAAATGTCCAATTTATAATGCACCTATTGTGATTCTGTGAATTTAAAATGTTCATCTAAAATGGACCACTGCGCCACTGTGCATTGCTACTCACTCAAGTGTTCGATTTCAATTTTTAAATTGAAATTTATGCTGACTGCTGCGAATTAAATGTAATATTCAAAGTCATTTTCCGTCAGCAGTGATTGATTTTTCTTCATTGGACGAATTTCTGTGATTTGATGTTTCTTCTAATTAGATCATGAATGTGATTGATCAAATTTATTAGCTCAGCGCTGTTTCTCAAATCAAAATAAACTTTGAACACTATTAAGAAATTATCAGTGTCCTTCCAATGTATTCAAGATCATGTAAATATGAAAATGAAACTAGATATCAGCAAATTCTCTGATATCCAGGGCAAAATTGTATGGACGGGATAAACAATAAAATTGAAATACCACATTCAGGAGGTTTCAATGACACTAACTTCAATCAAAATCTTTATCTCTATTAGAGAAAATCAGACCTTTATCGCTATAAAAATCATCATGAGGATCTGCCACTCTAAAGTGGAGAGTTTGGAAAATTAGAGAACGGATTTTAATGGCAGGGTCTGCCTATGAAGCAGTTGCTATACTTAAAAGTACTGTGTTGCTCAGTCAGCCACGGCCAACAAGGCGTGAGATTAAATAAAATATAGTTAGAAATATGAATTTTAATTAGTATCTAATTTGACATATTTATTTACATTTTTTTCATGATTGTGATAAAAAATTACTTTTTTATCGATGTACAACTATTAATATGTGATAAAAAATATAACTTACAAAATGAGTTCTATTTTAAGGATTCGAGGTAAAAATAGCTTGAGATGTGGGGTATGCGGTAATTAAAACATTGTGAGACGCTGAGGAACATCCAAACAATCGACAGAGCGCCACTATTACTTACACAGATCGCGTGGATTATGTGACGACAGCTGGTATAAAGGTTTTATAACAAAAGCCACTCATCGAGAGTGTAACGATTTGGATGGGACAGTAGCCGAACATTCACCACGGCATTCGGAAGGCTTTCCTTGAGGACTTTCTGCAAATGCCAACCAGGCACCACTTCAATGCTGTCCAGCTTTTTTGAAAATGGTTTGAAAGGGTCTAGTGCCGATTTTGGTGTAGGGAGAGGAGTTGCTACCGGCAGACAATCTTCATGGGGCTTTGGTGCTGGCGCGCTTTGAGGGGAAGAACGTGCCAGCTTCTGCGTGAAGGCCTTGTGCCCCGTCTCGCTGATGGGAGTAGTCAGCCCGATGGTGAGCTTGGTGAGATTTTTCAACTGAAGCACTCCTCGCAGGAGAACTTGACTTGTGACAGCGCCCTGAAAATGTGTTAGTGCATTCAAATAAAATATGATCTACAAACGATTCATTTAAAATGAAGAAATAAGAAATATATTGATATGGACAAAATTGAAGCAGAAAAGTAAGCTTGTTGGTTAATAAAAAATTATCTTTAGTGGCATGATTCTAAAAAAATGGGTCTGAATTTATCCAGAATATGTCTCCAAATGAGAAAAACAGATTGGCAACCAAAATTCAAGAACCAAGCAAAGGTGGCAAGATTTGCCTGGAAACAAAGCAAATTTTATTTTTAAGATTTAGTTACAGAGTTAATTTTTTCGTAGTAAACTAGACATGTACTAAATTACAAAATTAATGTTAACCGAACATAAGTCATCCATTAATACGTCTAAATAACATCGCCATCTTTTAAATGTTAATTTAGAAAAGAGATGTTGGATTTTTTTCCAACGAGCTTACAGACAGTGAACAGTATCTGCTAGAATCTCATATAAAATAACTTGTTTAAATACACTAATAACTTTCATATGACATTGGTGGAAATGAATTCAAATAAATATTGATGGTTGAGAGGGCAAATAATTCTAAAATAAGAGCGAGTTCCATTAGTCAGCCCATTGCAAGACCACCAGTCTTAGAACTCACATTCAATACGCATGCAAGAAAATTATTAACTGAAAATAGATTCCTACCTGATGAACGAAACTAGGTACAAGTAGAAGTGAGCGCAAGGCAGACAACTTCGATATTTGGAGATCACAGCCGGGAGGAGCCTCGATGTGCACCAGTTCCAGGTGTTCGAGGCGGGGCAGAGCAGTCAAGCTTTCAAAGAAGGTGACCAACGTTTCAGCGTCAGTGTGCGGCCTCTGGGTGCTGAGGTACTCAAGTCTGAGCCGCCTCAAGAACTGCAGCTTGGCCAGCACCTCGGTCAATATCTCAGCGTGATGCACCATTTCAAAACACTCGCCTAGCTCTAACACTTCCAGACCTGGCAGGTCGTTGAGTACCATAGCCACGTCCATGCCAGGCAGACCTTTCACAGAGGTCACAGACTGAAACAATGATTCAGCCAGTTAATTTTTGCTGCGTTTAATTTTTTTTTTTATTTTGCCATGTATTAGTCACTCGCAAGCTATTATGCAGTCAATGTAATCCACGTTATTTAACCTTTAATGCGTTAAGACGTAACAACCCGTTAAAATAACATAAACAAAAATTGATTGAAAAAGATAGTTTAACAAAATAACTTGGGGTTAATTCGTCTGAACTTAAGCACAGTTGGTTAGGATTTGAATCTCAAAACAAACTAAAAATCCTGGTCAGGGTGCTGCTGGCATTGAAATAATAATCCTTAATAGTTCAAGTCCATTTCAGCACTTGCTGGAAATATGCTAAAATTTTGTGGTCATTCCATGGAAAATTTCTAAACATGGATTATATTGTTCTAGAATGCCTATTCCTCATTAATCCGTGTATTTTAAACTTACTATCAATACAAAGGAATTATTTACAGCAGTGAAAGGATTTTTAACTTCTGAGAAAAATAGGACTATTATTTTCAGTTTAAACTCAAAAATAGCCACGTTGCATGTATAAAAAATGCTTACCAGGCAAGTGAGATTGGGCAACTTCTGCAGGGAGCTTAAGTTTCGCACATTCAATGAATATGCTCCTCTGAGTCGCAGTTTTTCCAGCTGCGTCATACCACGAAGACAGTTCATATCCAGCGTGTCATCCCTGAATAGAGCATCATAGTTTAACTCCTGCAAATTCAATGTTTTATGCGTTCTTACGAAGAGGTCAAGGATGAGGCTGATAGTGCAGTGAGTTTGGAGCAGCTGCCAGCAGTTAGGGCAACTGCGGCTGGAGCACAGCGGCCCAACTCGACAGCCTTGAGGGAACGAACTTGGCTGAGAGCCGCGGCCACCTCAGACCAAACAGCAACAGGGTTTCTCTCCGGCATCACCATTTTACGCAAGTCAACCAGTTCGGTGCGGTGATGATTCAGCCACTCAGTGCAATCGTTCCACGATGTTACACTTGAATTCTTCAGACGAACTATGCGCCACTGAAAGAAAATTTTGCACATTCAGTTGTGTCGCGAGAGTTACTTCTTGATGACATACCAGGGATCGATTCTCTGAAATTAGTCGCCAAGAAGAGCAAACCCTGCTGGCCCTGAGAAGTTCTTTTACTGTCAGGTAGCTAAAAACTTGAAGCATCATTTTTGTCCCCGTGTTTAAGTTATTGACAAAATCGGGGCCATAGAGCTGAATTTTCTTCTCTCTGGAAAGGAAAATTTTGCATAGTTTTATGATGACTTGATCGTTTCAAACTGAAGAGGAAATCAATACTTTCTGGCATATTAATCACAGCCGTGAAGTAACAATATATATTTTGTACAGAGGGGAACGGTATGTAACTTAATTGCTTACAATTTTACAAGTACAACTGTAGTTCATATTTACCTAGGCTTGTTAGCAACCTTGTTAACGGCAGAAGTGTCTTTGGCTGATTCCGGCATAGCACTGCTGGCCTCATGGTTTTCATTAGGTTGAGGAGGGGCGGGTGTCGGAGCTGGAGGTGGCGGTGGTGGTGCCAAGGGTGCTTTGCCACCTGTCTTTGGAATGACGACAAACTGTCGCCCCTCCAGGACAACCAACGACTGAGGAGGCGCCTCGGGCTTTGGTTCTTTTTTTATCTGGGCATTAAATTTGGTAGACTTTTGAGATGACTTTTCCTGCCTGCAATTCTGCAAAGTATATAAACAGAAGGCATTGTTTCTGAAGAAAATGGGCTCATAGTAACTCACATTGCAGATGTAACCAAGAAGAAGGCTGGAGTCAAGTTGGTTGAGTCCAACGCAGATAGGGTGGTAGAGACACACGCACGAGCTGCACTGCAAAGTCGGCACCTCTCCAGCAGCTTTGGCGCAGTAGATACCACATGGTGTTTGTCTGTTTAAAATTAGTGAATGTAAATAATTACGATTCTCAATTCGGTTCTAGGAATTTACTTGTTTTTTGGGTCTGATGTGATCCAAACAGGGTCCTGGTAGGTGCTCTTTCGCGCTCTTTTTGGTGGTCGGATGCCTCCTCCGTTGACGTTTTGAACAACTGGGGTTTTTGGTGCTGGCGGTGGTGCAGCTGGCCGCTTGATTTTTGGTGGCGGAGGAGATTCCTGGTGGAGTCAAATTCATTTATAATTAGTTTATTTAAAGAAGATAAAACGAGCCATTACTTTTATCTTAATAATTATTCAAATTACATCATTTACAGCTTACCTTAGTTTTAGCATAGCGAATTATTTCCTTCTTACTGTCTGCAATTCCAAGAGGTTCCCTCGCAAACGTGAAGGATTCCAAGGGCAATGGAATAGCATTGTCCGACACTAGAAAATTTCAAGTTGCTCATGAAGTGAAATATTCTCACACTTGAGTAGCCAATTCAAATTTAATCAACTGTTGCATGTCCATGAAATAAACCTAAATCTAAGAAATACCTCACGGAAAACCTAAATACTATTGGTGCTTCACTTACAGGCAATTTGCTCTGTCTGCAAAACACTGTTGATCATAGCAAGATTTTTACGACAGCAATTAAAACATTAAGTTAAAATTTCACAAATATGTAGACACACTTCAATTTGTTGGTTTACCCTGTGTAACATGTTCCACTTTCCATCAATGGAAATAGTTAAACTAACCAACACGTTGACTCGCATTGTCAAGGCATTCTCAGGAGTGTCAAAGCAATGGAAGATATTTGAACAGTTGGGGATCTTATACTAGCTGACGAATGTCAGAGATGACAAAAGGTGATTAGTTGAGTGACTCGAAATGCTAGCACAACGAGCTGGAAGGCACAAAAGCGCCGACTCGCTACTTGCTGGTTTTCGCACCTTTCAAGTGGCATTAGGGACAAATATAAAAGACCTTGGTGTGGGGAGGCAAGAAGAGGTCACATTGGGCCCAAGCTCCTCTGCGGCCACTTGGGCCCTATGCATGTTATCCGCTTGGTGGTGCTATGAGGACCCAGTGAGTTCATAGCCCACAAAAAGTGCTGAGCACAGGTTCAAAATAATAATAATAATAAATGTTTCTCTTTAACTACTTCAATAACTGTTCAATGAAGTGAATTTTTCCCATGCCAACTTTGTAAATCATATCAACAATTAAGTATTGCTATCTTTTCTTACTAAGATCAAGCTCACAAGTCAGGAGATTCATTTAAATCTATTAACTAGAAGACACTTCATCTTTCAACTTTCTGGCAACTTGATAAAAAAGGGCATGCAAGCACGCAAGAACACATGTAGCTCATAACTGAGGGGGCCAAAGAAACTCACGGTATCTTGCCACGTCCACAGATGATCTGAGTTTTTTTCCGTTTGGAGCGAGAAAATAGTAGATGTCTGCGTGATTAGATTCCTTTGAGATGTCAAATGTGCTGCGGTAGACGACCTCCCTTACAAAACCTTTTAACCAAGAGTTCAAGAACACAATCATGAAGAGTATTTCTTGACACTTGATTCATATATACAAGTCACCAGTTAGAAAACGTACTAATTTCTACTTTCCATGCGAAATGGTAATTAATTCCATTTAATCAGAGTAACATGTAAAAGGAGGTGTAGTTTGTTTTTCAAACTGCACCATTCGCCACTCACCACGCTGGAAGGGCTTCTGGTAAAGAGGTAAAGTTGGGTCGAACTTGCGGCTGCCTCTGGAGGCAGAACTGCCTCCAGAGGCAGTGGAGGCAATAGAAGGAGCACGTTTACGCTTTCCACCCATTTCCTGAGGGGAAAGTGGCTCTTCGCTTGAATCGGCGATGACTAAATCCCCAGGGGATCCAGGCAAGGACTCTTCTGATTCTGACACTACTTCTAGAGCGGCGGCTGCTTCTGCCTCTTCTGTAAAAATAATATTGATCTTGTTGACTGCTTTTTCCAATGATGCACATTATGGCAGGCATACTAAAGTTGTTATAATGGATAAATTTTAAGAATACCATACCTAACTCACTTTCCAGTAATTTCAGTTCTTTCGCTTCAGCAGGGGTTTGCTTTTCTGAAACCTCAAAGCCTCCAAATTCTTCATCATTCTCATCGTCAGTGAGGAATGCAGCTTCCAAGGGTGCGGCTTTCTACAAGGCAAGATTGAAAAGATAGATATTATGCAACTGAGTTCTTAAAGTTTGGGGTACTGAGAGTCTAAGTAATACAATAATTTTGAAATTAGAAATCATTCCCACTTAGACTTCCCACTCCTATTTATGTATTTAATTGGTTGTAAATTTCACACTTTGTTAATACATTTCTCTGCACTGGGTTATCAACTTCCATATTTTATTGTTAATTATCTATGTTTAGACCAAGATTTAAGCAGCAATTTTCAATTCCTTAGTCTTGTCCTAGTAAATTAATTTTTAAAACTTCAATACACCTCATCATGTTGTCCAGCGCTAACGCCAATTCACTAAACTAAGTACTTTTAAACCAAGTTAAATATTGGTAACGTTCCCAGCAGTAGCCAATACTGTCCTATTTTGAAAACAATAAGCCAAACGTACTGCAGGAAATTGTTCCCTCAGGTACTAAGGCTAGGCTAGGCCCAAAGGTTAGGTATCCTCCAACCACTAAACTTGGTCCAGATCAGGAAAATAAAAAAACACTGATCCGCAGCTCAAGTAATATACATACATTCATAAGCAGTAGAGCACTCTCTCTTACCAGAGCTAAAAAGAGAAGAGATGGAGAGGATGACACCAACGAAACCTTAGGAGTCTCCACACTCTCTGAAAGGTGTTGAGGAGTCTTTTTGGACTCGTGGTGTACTTCTTCAGCACTTTTTTCACTTTTTTGTTCGTCAATCAGCGATGGTGTGGCCATCGCCAAAGGATCTAATTCCTCAATGTCATTGTCCTGATCAGGCGGCGTCGGCGACTCAATTAACGGCTCATCGAGCTCCATGTTAACGTTGCAGGTTGCACCTTCAAGAAAAGCAAATTAAATTTATGAGAAATTTCATTTTGAAACGTGTTAAATTAAACTTGAGTTAGTACTTTAAAGTTATTTGTGTTAGTGACTGTATGAACATAATTTTTCAAAAAGGCCGACGCATGACAACGCCTCATGTTTACTTACCTTAATACTTCACAAATTTCAGTGGCCAGCGCCCGAATGAGCGAATTGATGAAGGGCTCGCGAAATTAGCTCGCCAACAAAGTGTTATCGCTCAAAAATTGTGAGGTTTCAAATCCCACAACGGGGGGATATTAATTTTTGTGCACGTCCGGCATGTCGATCGAAATGCCGCGCGTTCGAAATGCTTTGTTCGTCTATATTCACTGAAGAAACCCCCTGGGGACAAATCATCCTTCTAAAGCATCTTGTACCTCCTTGATGAGGATGATAATATATAAGGATGCAAGAAGCTATCAAGATGTTTCCCGCGTATTTTTAAATTTCCAAACTTTTCAATGTCCTTTTTGAGTTTCGCGGTTAAAAAATCGCGCGCGCACTCATGATCACAAAAATATGATGCGCAGGGGGAGTGGTTTATTGGTCGAACTTTCCAGACTTATTGTTAGTCCTGAGTCCTGATGAAGGTGAAGGTGTGATTAGCTTTTCTGCTATTTGCACTGGCACGTAAATTGCTGTCACGTGTGTTTCATTGGTTCATTGCTTGAAAACAAACGCGTGCTCTCGTGCTCAGCATCAATCCGAACTTACAATTAGACGTGTTAAGATTTTATCACGGATATCACCTACTAAAAGGCTTAAGATTAAGATCGAAACGTAGAACATATATAGGACCAAGGGGACCAAGACAGAACAATGTCTAGCAGTGACGAATCTGACGTTCAGGAAGAAGGACAGGAGACCCAAAATGTAGAAGTTGAAGACGAAGGGCCAACAACTTTTAAAGAATTGGTAAGATTTTGCAACGAAAGCATTATTGACAAGTAGTACATATCTACACACATAGATACACTTCTCGTTATAGTAAAGTTACAGTTTCTGCCGGGTTACACATCTCGCCAGTTCTTATGACAATCCCACGTTAAAGTAGGGGTGGCGAAAACTGTAACTCGGCGGCGAAAACTGACTTTTCCATTATGTTACATTAGATTCTTATGGAAAAATAAGAAGTTTATGTACATAACTGAGCGAAAAGTGTATTACATTATTAGGCTACACTCGTGATATATATATATCTATAGATAATTATACTGAATATTTAATACCAGCATATTTTGTATCACATTATTTACCGTGTTTTCGAATATATCTAGGGAGTTATACCATTGCTATGCGAAGCTTGTGACCAGCTGAAATGGAAGACTCCCACAGCAATACAGAAACAAGCTATCCCTCTAGCTTTGCAAGGTGATTTTGATTGAAACCAAATTTGATAAATCAAATCAATGTATTATGGCTTAATTTTTCAGGGAAAGATGTCATTGGTCTGGCAGAAACCGGTTCTGGTAAAACTTGTGCATTTGCACTTCCGATATTGCAAGAGCTGCTGAAGAATCCTCAGAGATTGTTTGCTCTCATCCTTACACCAACTAGAGAGCTTGCGGCCCAGATTGGTGAACAATTTAAGGCTCTTGGTACGCTTTGAATTTTGAGAATGTATATTTTCATAGCTGAATATTACTTTATTAAACAGGAAACAGTATGAAAGTAGAATGCGCATTGATCGTAGGAGGAATGGACATGGTCACGCAGGCTATAACTCTGGCCAAGAAGCCGCACGTAATCATTGCCACTCCTGGCCGCCTTGTGGACCACTTGGAGAATACCAAAGGCTTCAATCTCAGAAACCTCAAATTTCTTGTAAGCGTAGTTTTCTAACAATGGTTGTGTATTATTTTTCATTGAATTTTTAATATTAAAGGTAATGGATGAGGCAGACAGAATTTTGAATATGGATTTTGAGCCAGAAGTGGAGAAAATTATCAAAAACATCCCAAGAGATAGACGAACGCTTCTTTTCTCAGCCACAATGACCAAAAAAGTAGAGAAACTTCAAAAGGCCAATCTTTGCAATCCAGTTTTAGTTCAGGCCTCCCACAAGTACAAGACTGTGGACAATTTGATGCAGTACTACCTTTTCATCCCAGCTAAGTTTAAGGTAGTTAATTAATTTCCAGACCTGCATTTCCATATTAAACTGAATTCTAGGACTGCTACTTGGTGTCGGTGCTGAATGAACTTGTTGGCAACAGCGTAATGGTCTTCTGCTCAACTTGCCAAGGCGCGCTCCGCTTGGTTCTGATGTTGCGAGTGTTAGGCCTCAAGGGAGTGCCCCTTCATGGTCAGATGTCCCAAAACAAGCGCTTCGGAGCTCTCAACAAATTCAAGTCGAAAACCAGTCAGATCCTTGTATCGACTGACGTAGCTTCACGGTTAGTGATAAACAAAAAATTGCTTTTTTAACATGTGGCTGGAGTTTCCTGGTTTGAATAGTCTGAGTTTACTACTTCAATATGCTCAAATCCTTCACAAAATAATCCAGTGGTTATTGTTAGCTAATTAAATCCTGTTTTTTATGGATTCATTTGAACAATTTTAATTTTTGCTCTTGGATGAAAACTGAGCTTTATTTTCTTAAATTCACTTGACTTCGCATCCATGTAACATTTCTCATTGAATTAACACTGAACGGGACAAAATAATTAATGGCCAATTGTAAAGTTATAACACTCAATATTTAAACTTACATTTTATCTAAAAAAAAATTGATGAAATTTGCAGTTTTAAAACACGAGTTTACTAATTGATACTCACTTTAAATCATTTTCAAATTTCATTAGAATTTTTCAATTGGATAAGATTTTTGCTTGATTTATTTTTGTTTATTACTTATAATCTAGAGCCGGGAAACAATTTTTGTACATCAAGAAAAGTTTTCCTTTTTTTCTTAACATAGCGTGTTAAATCACAAAGATTATATAGATAGACTATTTGTTCCAGAGGTTTGGACATCCCCCATGTTGACGTCGTTATCAACTATGACATTCCCACCCACAGCAAAGACTATATTCACCGCGTGGGCAGAACAGCTAGAGCTGGTCGATCTGGAAAAGCCATCACATTCGTTACTCAGGTATAAACAGTGGGCAGAAAAAGACATAAGTTTTACTTTTTATCAATAGATTTTATTTACATAAAATTACAATCAGTCAAATGCATTTTCAGTATGATGTTGAATTGTATCAAAGAATAGAACATTTGATTGGGAAAAAGTTGCCTCTTTTCCCAACTGAAGAGCAAGAAGTCATGATTTTAAATGAGCGAGTTGGTGAGGCCCGTCGACAGGCACTCAAGGTAACGCATCGTTGACCATTAAAACGTACTAAATTTATTACCTTCATGAAAAATTTTCAGGAGCAAAAAGAGATCGAGGACAAGAAGGGCGGTCGCAAGAGAAAGCATGCCATCGATGATGCTGATGACACTGAGGAAGCTCTTGGCGTTAAAAAACAACTTGGCAAGAAGGGTTTCAAAGGGGGAAAGAAAAGGAGACATTGAATGTTATATTAAGTGTAAATATATTTACTTTTCTAGGCCTTAAATTTTGCATCTATCCTTATATCCTCGAATTTATTTCATTTTGTAACGCAAGAACTGTCATGGTGAAGCTATTTCAAAGGCATTTGGTCAGCCAAAGGTAGAAGACACAAACGGCGTCTTCATCGTGTCCACGGTCTCCTCCAAGGTCAGCTCAAGGTCAGCTTTGGCGAACGAGAGCCGCTTGGACTGCGCTGGTCCGTCCAGTTGCAGGATCTGGCGGTCGTCTGTGTGCACCCTGACCACTACGGCCTCGTGCATCTCATCTTCTATTTCAGAGACCTTGGGAATTCGTCTCGAAGCCCTGCGAATGACCTGCATGGCCTCCTCGAGGCTCATCTCAGGAACATCCTTGTCTGACTCGTCACTCTGCTCTGTTGGAGGCACCACATCTGGTAGGTCCAGTGTCCAATCGTGTGCGGCCTTTTCCGCTCTCTCCTCCCTGGACTCCACTCCGGTCACGCAGGGAATGGCTCTGACCACCTGAGGTGTCGAGGGCTGTTTGTCGACGGACGACGTGCTGCTGTTCAAGATGTCGGTTTTGACCCCCTTGCAGAGCAGGACGTCTAGTTCGTCGACGGAGCAAGTCCTGTCCACTGATTTGTCCACCGGCCTTGGAGGTGGCTCCGGCTCGGACCACTGCACGCTGAACAGGGCCTCTGTGTCCTCGTAGTCTGGCTCAGGACTGTCTGCCTCCAGCACTACCACTGGACTCGCGTGGAATGTTTCCTGCTGTGGCCGGGGTGGGACAAGAGGCTCATCTTCTTCGTCCTCTTCCATATCCTGTTCACCAGAGGGCGTCGCGTAAATGTCTTCCTCCTCCTCTTCTTCATTTGTTATTGCTTCGTAACCGTCCTCAAGGCGGTAGGTATCCTTTATTTGGTCATATCCTTCGTCCACAGTGTCCACGCTCTCATACAGCGTTGTGGGTTGCGGACTCTCATTTTTCTCCTGAGGTTCCGTCTTAAAATGAAAGACATCGATTTATAAAAGGTGTACGTTAAAGCGTAAATTAAAGCGGTAATGATGCTGCACCTGGCACTGTTTCAGAGGAGAACGTTAAAACAATGTCTATCGTTAAAACTCCTTTAAGCCAATGGTAACGGTAACAAAATTATTATGGCGCAAAGCAGTGGAATTAATTCATTATTATTTTAAGTTTAATTTTATCTTGTCAAATCTTCAAAATAATTGCAGGTATTTTTAGTTGTTTATTCTTGCAGTGATGATGATTCCCAATTAATAAATATTAATACCGTTTTGTCAGCAAACACAAATTTTACGGATAATATCAGAGAGAATAGCGAGTTTAAAAAGGGAAAAAATAGAAAACATTAACGAGGCTGTTTTTCTTTTGTGTTGAATATTAAATTCGGACTTCTTCGAAACTTGTCGGAATTAAAAATTAAATCAGGAAATATTACCAAGCAATGACAGTGAAGTCTATTTATAATTTTCAACATGGAAATAAAAAAAAACATACAGAGTTTGAAACCAACAAAAGTATAGCCTAACCTTATTAAAAAAATTACAGATAAAAAATAAGCAAATGGTCCAAAAGAGCCAAAAAATTAATACTGAACTCACCTCTTGCGGCATGCCAGTATTTTTGGCCTCTTCCAAGTTATTTTCTGGGTTGTCATTTTGCACAGTGTCTCGTGTAATGTGCAACGATTTTCGGTTCTTGTTGACCTGACTGTACATGTGCTTGTCGTCCTTTTTACTGCCCTCCACTCCCAATTGCACAGAACTCGCGATCTCCTCAACCCTGATGTCAACCTCCACACTTATTGGGTCGGTTTCCTGCTTCTTCTCTTCCGCCTTTTCGCCGTCCTCCTTAACCCCGCCGTCCTCGGTCGGATTCTCCATCTCGACCATCTCCAGTTTGCTGTCCTCCTGCCGCCTTTCCAGCATGCGGTGCACCGCCGAGTTAGTCGGCAGCTTGGCCTTGATCTCACCGACACCTTCGTCCTGCGCCGGTGACGCTCTCCCCGCGTTGACCGCTGGTGATACCTTCCGCAGGCTCTTGGACGCGTTCAACACCTGGTCCGGTGGCACCAGGGACTGCTGGCCCATCCGCCGCACCTTTTCCATCGTGCTTAGCACCTCAGGTTGGTTCTGGGGCTCTGGCAGGCAGGCGTCCTCGTACCTCCGCGCGCTGTTGCTCAACTCTGGTTGCCACGCGTTCGAGTACTTTACGATGGACGCATGCAAGGCTGCCTGCCACCTCTGCTGATCACTTTGTTCCTTGGCTCTCTGGAATAATAAACCTTGGTTTTAAAATTGAATTATTAATAGGATCCTGATAGAAGCAGTTTATCGTCCAATTCGATAAGAAGCGAAAAGGAAAGAGAGTTAATTGGATTTCAAAATTTGCATCTGCTCACTCTTTCGTTACAAGGAGAGAAAGTTGCATCTTTTTTAAGAGATAATACAATATACGCACTCTGAAGAATATAAATAGGGACTGGAAGTAGTGTTGAAATAAAATCTACAAGAAGTATCCTTTCCCTTGCGGTGCATATTATGTCATGTGTCGCAACAAAAGGGAATAGGTATGTAAAGATTTATAATATATATTTCCTAGAAATGTTTTTAAACGAATGAAAAAGATAAATTTCAAAATATTTACTTTTAATAATTCCCGTGTTAGAGTTTGTCAGAACACGTTTCATTACTCATATCTTGTGTTACGTGTTTCAATAAAGTTCGACTAAAAATATTTTGAAGAACTTAAAGTCAATTCGTAAATTTTTATTTCATTAAATTACCTGCATGTTTATTTCTTTATATTTTCGGTTTTTAAAACGATTTCTAGTATGGGAAGATATATCCGGCACTTTGCCTCAAATCCTTTTTTAATAAATCAGCAGTTGCAGCCGTCTGAAAGATACAAGCGAATTTTTGCCTACTTGAATTCTCCGGTAAGAATAAACAGAATTTCACTCTTTGAAATTAGCTTTTCAATGCAAAGGAAGATGTCATTTTAGCTTGTGAATTTTTGCCAGGGAAGGTTAAATCACAGGAAGGGTGAGTGGCAGAGTTGACAAGAATTCGTCACTTGTTTTTACTCATCTCGATTTTTTCACTGCTATGAAACGAGTAAAGTGGGGGTGTTCTTAACGTTCGCTGGTTCAGAATTCTCTGTAGCTATTTGGGAATTTTGTTTTGGAGGTAAAGTACTGGTGATGAAGCCTGGGGGCAGAAACAGCCAATGTACTTGTATTAGAATGTTATTTTTCATTTCGAAATATCACGAACTATCCATCCTAATTAAATCAGCGCCGAGCTTGTAACCCATTCGTAAATTTAAATTTCGTATTTTAAGCTGTTTTTAGTATGATTTGCTAAACTCCTTTTCTTAGTGGCAAATACTATGTGTGGAATTCCCTATTACAACAAAATCCTTATCGGAAAGTCGCAAACCAGACAGGAGAAATTTTTATCATTTTGTTGATATTATTAATCCAGAGGTGAGTCCAGGCTTATGAGTTTCACGTTTCATAAAAACATTCCCTGCTGAGAGGTGCGAACTCGCGTTGAAAACTATCAAATTCACAAGTATATATACACACCAGGTACATGACGTTGGCCTCTGTGACGAGAACGATTTGTGGCGATGAGCGCGAGCCTGCTGGCCGCAGGGTCACAACGCGTCCAAGGTTCAGAATGCTCTGGCAGGGCGACAGGTTTTTGTAGTCCTCCTCTGATTGGAAACGCAACAGCACTGGACCGTCCAATACGAACCAGTAACGCTTCCATGTTGGCAGCTAAATAAATATTAACATTTAAATTAATGATAATTATCATAAAAACTGATTTGATGTATAGATGTTATAAATACATATATTGCATTTAATAACATGTTCCTATAGGAAGTTCAAACCAATATTTAGTTTCCTTGAATAAAACATTTAAAAAATATTCTGAGACGAATTTTTGGCTAAGTTAAAATATACAAGGAACCATTCTTTAATACTTTCCACTCACTAAAATAAAATAAAAATGATAGTAAAATTGACGACTGAAATTTAAAATTTCTCCATATTAGAAATTTTTTATTAATTAAATTTACGAAACGCCATATTTTCAAAATATCAGTTAAGTTTTGATTAGATTGGAAATTGAAATTGCTTGCCACGCAATTGAACGCATTACACGTTGCGACTTTTAAACTCGACTTCCAGAGCCCGACGTAAATAAAAATTATAAGCTCACCATGCGTCCGCGTTTGTCCAGGTATCCGGAGACTTTTCCCTCCGCGGGCATCTCACCTGCTGCAAGCAACACCAAAACACATGAGCACCTACTCCGCGTTTCGCGCACCAGCAAATTCGCTCTGGTTGTTTTGGGGGCCACGCGGAATGCGTGCGTGATGGGCGGTCGCATCCCACTAACCATAGCTCACTGCGGCAGTGCGGAGCGAGGCTTTCGCAGATCGCTTCCGCTCCGGAGCAACAACAGTTTTGCTGCAACAGCAAAACGCGAAAGGGTATTCCTATCGTAGGCGGCGGGTGCCAGCCATGCGGCAACTTTGGTCATTTGAATCGACAACAGATGTGGGGGGAGGACAGCTACATACTGAGTTTAATTGGGCCGAAATGCTGCGTTTTATGGCTCGAAATATTTTCAGGAAGGGGTTTAAAATATTTTTTCGAAATGGTAGACTTTTCTCACTGTTTGGCAAATAAAACGGGGATTTAAACATATGTATTAATCACAATTTTTACAAAGCAAAGAGTTGTAAAAATTTATATGGAAGATTGTAGGCTTAGTGTTGCATGCATAATTGCGTTTAATAAATTCATAAACATATTTAATATTTGTTCCCGGGCATATAATTTACCGAGTAAACTAAATGGATCTGGATTTAAATCAGTGCGATGATTTTTAAATTCCTGCATAGCTCTTAGTTTTCGTTGTTCATTTAGCTGGTTTCCCAAAAAAAGAGTAGGAAAATCATCGTACATTGTACAATTTATCCTGAAAATAATTGTGTAACGCGGGGAACACAAACGCAGTGAATTTGTATCCTCTGCTATAAATATAAATCATGCACTACGAACCCAATCTAGTTCCTTGTTTATAAGAAATTTGATCATAAGAGAGATCCTTTTTGTTTCTCTCTATACTTCTTTCATTTTAGCGAAGTACAAAGCACATTCTTAAACGGTCAGACAAAATAAACGAAAGTTTCACCTTTTTCCGGCAATTCCTGCTTCTCATTTTTGTCAGCACTTGGTTCTTCAGTATGATTTTGTTCCATGCTGGAAGGCCGCGATGTTTTCAAGCAAGGAAAAATTGGCATTATTCTAGGACAAGGAAGAACGACCAACGGAGCAGAAACAGTGGCGCGCGCCGCTCATAATCGAATCAGTCGCCGTTTCCTGCAGATAAAGCTCGCTGACGTGCGACATACAGGCCCAGACCGCAAATGGAAAATATCGTGATTCACAGCTAACGAGCACTTTATTCACATTTCTTTTTGAAACATGAGCAAGTACGCGTGCACTGCTGCGGTCAGGCGTTTCGAGTTCCGCTGCGCCAGCCTTGCGCAATCGCATTTCTAGGACTTGTTAATTTTTGCAATCGCGCGGGTATCAAATTGAGTAATCCATCGTGATAATTTGATTAGTGACGCGTGTCTTCCGCATCAGTATAATTAATTTATATTTGCTCTTGAAAGAATGCAAAAATTAGTGAAGTATCTGGACACATTACGGTTGCAATATTCTATCAAAATTAATGGTGTAGTGCGAAAAATTTAATTGGAAATGCTATATATTTTCTACTGGTCACAGGATTGAATCTGCAAGTCTCCAAACTCTTCAGCTACACCCTCCAGAAATGCTTTAAGGCAAAGATAAATTTTCGAAGGAAAATAACACGCGAAAACCGCCTAAAACGACGAAAGCATCAATTTCAGGGCTCGCGCCGGACATCGAGCAGAATTTCTCAAAAACAAAAAGGAATGCCATCACGAAATTTTCTCAAAACACTACCAAAAAGAGTTAGACTTCATTTTGAGAGGAAAATATATGTGAGTAAAAATTTGAAAACATAAATTAAATTTAAACTATTTTAATAGTTAGAGAGGACATTAAATTTATAAGTTTTTTTTTTATTCAAACCACATCTCTGTAGCCTCCTTATACTTATAACTGAAGTAATGTCCGCATTTTTTTAATAAAATTTTCCGAACAGTGCCAAAAAATGGAAACATTGAATATCTTTGGAAGTACACCATATTTTGGTCTATAAATTTGACAAAAAAACTCATCTTGCCCTGCAACATATTTGAAATGCATTGGTGCTCGTCAGAAAACTTTTTCTGGCGCTCCAATTTATACTCGATATAAAATATAAAATGTACCTGCCTACCTGTATTTTGGTCTTGTTATTACAATTAATTTTGTAGATTTTTTACATTTAGGCCTACATCTGACGCTTTATTCGCCTGATTGTGAGACCAATTTAATAATATATTGAAAAAAAACAACGACCGCTTTGAGACAAACATTTATTTTATAATGATAGCATTTATTACATGAGAAAATTATGCGAATTTTACAACAATATGGCACACTTTATTATCACACAATTTACAAGCATTTCTCAACCAAAGTCCTCAGCTCATGACCTCGACGTCGACCTCAGAGTCCTCGGAGGAGGAGTTCAGAGGAGACTCGAGCACCTGCGTTGAGTCGGCCGCACTCCTATCCATTTCGCTTCGGGACGCGGTGTCCAGGGGCAGGGACGAGGTGTCCAGGGGCAGGGACGAGGTGTGTCCTATCAGCACGTTCGATGACACGCACACGCCGCCAGAAGAGGTGGCCGTCGAAACTCCCAACTTCGCCTCTTTGCTGTGCCGCCACTTCATCCGGCGGTTTTGAAACCAAACTTTCACCTTCAAAAGCAGAATGCATGCCAATTTTCTTTAAAATCTCTTTAAAACTTCTACAAATTTGAAAAAAAAACTTCAAGACAATAAATTCACAAACTATAAATAGCTAATAAATAACATTTTGATTTCTTGATTTTTAATTCAGATGGAAATATGATTTATCTACTGTTGCAGTAAATCCATTAAGAGAAAATCTATGATAAACAAGCTTCACTCTTAATTTTCCTATTCAAATAAATAAATAAATAAATATAAGAATGATATGCCTAAATAAATATAAATTTCCTGGTGTTTGAAAGAAAAAAAATCAAACGCTTATTCTCAGCCAAAGCAAAAAAGGGTAAATATTTACACTACAGCCTCTAGGAGGGATTTTATAATGGATTCTAAATCCAACCATGGATTGTTTTATGGTCACGCGCGCGCTATATGTGCGCTTTGATGATTGCTGCTTTGCCCCATTCAGTGCTCGCTGGTGGAATGCGCTGCTCGCATAAAACGCGATTGACAGAGAAAGAGCCATCGTCGCTTCCGGTTCATATAAAACTTCATCTAGCCGCACTTATGGGGCGGCGAGAGGAGGTCTAAGTTTAGTTTATAGGCGATTTTGTTGATTTTATTGATGGCCATATTGCTTATCAGCCGGCAACGTGATCAAAATCTGTCAACACCCGAGTGCGGCACTCCCTCGGTCTCAAACCACTTTTCCTCGTGTCGGAGAGCAGCCACAATGTTTATGAAAAACTTCATCAGTTTTTAAACATTTTTTATCCATCTCATATACAGTATAATGACTGTGGAAAATTATTATTAAAAAAAACACTTAAATAACATAATTTAATTTTTACCTCACATCCTTTTATTATTTTTTTAAATTGAAAAAAATCTAAACGTTACTTATTCAAATAATCCTGTAATTTTTGCGTCATAAGCGAGATTTTTATACCTGCGCGTCCGTGAGGCCGAGGGTTGCGGCCAGTTGCCTTCTGTCCGGCTTGGTGATGTACTTCTGGATCTGGAAGCGCTTTTCCAGCCCTTTGCGCTGCAGGTTGGAGAAGACGGCGCGCGACCACGATCTTTTGCGTTTACTAGAACCTGGCGCCGAATTTTGAGCCTCGTTGGGCGAGCCAGCTGAGTGGCTGGGCTTGGTTCCGAGTGGCAGGTCATGGTTGTAAACTGCAACAATAGAAATGAAAATGAACTTGAAAAAATAATAAATACAGATAAGAAAAAAATTTAGTTTAAAGGATTAAGGCTAGAAAAGAGTTCTTTTGATGGAAATAAATAGATCAGACAGATTTGTTTATTGTTTTTAAAATCAAATTAACATTAATTTAGTAAAAAGGTATGCTTTTTTTAGGATATTTCCTGACCCCAGCTTTACCAAGTTACTGTTATATTGGTTCTTTCTGTTTGTAATTTCATAAAAAAGGCTTAAATTTAATCGCATTACAACCACAAGCCCCAGTATTAACCCGTTCTATTTTTAAACTTTTCCTTGTTCTCCTCTTTTTTACATTTTTCAGCTGCTGTCACCAACCACAAGCTTTAACCGATAAAAGAATAACTCTGTTGTGCTAGTCAAGCTTGAAATTTTGTGAGTGATAGTATGAACATGAGTATATGAAAGTTGAACAATCCATTTAACAATCTTTTGAGCCTTTGTCGACTATAAACGGCTGCGGCTTCTGCGAGGCCAATCGAAGGCCTTTTATTTACGCGACGTCTTCTTTATTGCCGGGCGCAGGGATTTCATTTGAGAGGGAAAAGAAGCAAAAAGAGCAGGAAAGAGTGTGTGTACTGCACGCCGCAGAGAGGCTGTCTTATTTCAGGGCTAATTTATGGGTTTACATTTCCACTTGGTGGGCCTTTTAATAACTTTCAAGACCATTTTTCACATTACGGCCCATGTGGCTGCTTCAGCAAGATACAATCGTCCCTCTCTCACTCCCGAACTTAACAAAACAAACACCGAGAGCAGCGGCTAAGCGGGCGGCCGGGCGGATGCATTTGAAATCATCAGACTGGCTGCTGACGAGCCTTTTTATTTTGTCTACATAGTCACGCATACACACGCACGCGGCTAATGAGATCTGATGATGACGACCAGTCGCTCCTTTTGCTCCTACACATGCTCATTTTGACGTCATGCCAACGGCTTTCGCGAGTGGAAGAATTTTCAGCGAAATTTGCAATTTGCACTCGCAGCCCAATGCACTTGGCATCCCTTGTTAAATTTTATGTTCAAGCAAAACTAGTGGAAAATGTGTCTCTTATCTCTTCCCCCTTGAACTCTTCATTATTATTATAAATGTGGAAAAAATTATTTTGGCAAAATCGCACTGTTGCAATTACTATTAGACGTATCAATGCTGGTTAGAAAGTATAAAAAATTATAATTTTAAAATTCAAATTAAAAAAATAATTTGAACTTAATATGATATTTAATATAAGCTTGTAAAATTTTAGTGTAACTTTATTGTTTTACAATAGCAATTTTTAATATTAATAGTTATATTTTAATTTTAACAAATAGCTTTATACAAAATTAATTTATGTGTTCAGCATGACTGTCCTAGCACGTTATAAACAATTTCGATAGTATGAAACGGTTTTGAAAAAATCCAATAAATTTTATTATGAGCGTATGAGCTGCATTGGCCAAGCCGCTGGTAGAGATTTGAACGCACTAAGAATCCAAAAATAATGCTTGCTAGTGCGATTCGTGAGCTGACTGATCAGCAGCAGCATATTACACAACACACGCCAGCAGCGAATACAAACCACAGCCGACAGAGGCTTCTTGTAAACATTCTCACTCTTTCAAAATCCTAAAATCGAGCGAGTGAGGAAGAGGACCACCTAAAATCCCATAAAACCTATATGAAGAGTAGATTTTCTCAAAGTGAAACAAAACACCACCAAAAATTAAGGAGCAACACATTGCCGTTTTCTGAGAGAGCGAGCTAGAGGGTAATAAAGATGGCCAGATATGAGGCCTGAGAGAAAGAGAGAGAGAGGGCGAAAGTAGGTGCAGATGAGATAATGATCACGCCGGTGTGGCCTGTGACAAAGCGCAGAAGGTGCAGACGCCGATATTTTTTTTAAGAAGCGAGAGACAAAAAATCGACTCACATTACACGTGTTTTCCGCTTGCATTTCGCTCCTCGCTGAGAGACGTGAAAAATAGCTAGTCTTTCTGGCAAACGAAGCAAATAAACATGTCATGTTTTAACACCCCTTGAATTAGGCCAGAAGCAACAGGAGATGATAATTGGGCAGAGCTGTAGCATTTGTGTCTTCTTTTTTTTATAAATAAATTTGCTGCTTATTTTTGACGGGGGTAAGACTAAAATAAACAATGAATCAGTTAGAGACAGAACAATATGTTTTGTTCATGCAATCCACTCAAAATTCGTCCTCTTTTACTATTGTCTTGCAAAAAATAAATTGCTGATTTATTTAGCTAATCTCGCTCGAGATCATGTAAATTACTATTTTAATATATGCTGAATTTATTTAATTTTTGTCACCTTCACGTACTTGGAGTGGTGGGTAGAACTTAGCATTGCATGTTAACACGATTTCCTCTACGGAAATGTGCTTACAAAAATTAATTTGCCTTACTGACGAAGGGAGATCAATTTCTGGTACCGCAAACTTATTAATTCGCAATTTCAGGCACTTAGAGTCACAATTAAAATTCACCGAAACTAAGTTACACAATTTTCTCGACGCGATTGTGCCTAAAATAATTAATTTAACTAACTGAGTGTACGTGTTATGCATTTTTTAGCTCAGCTGAATAGTGAGAAAGTGAAATTTAGATGGTCGGTATATTTTTTCGCTTAAAACATGCTGACGTTAGATAAGACAATCAGAACAAGTAAGAAATTGAATCCTGGCATAAAGGTATCCCTGTTGCTGCTTTAACGGCATCTGACAGGCTCTGTATTCGTTTGACCTGCAAAATCTGCACACTGTTGGAACTGTCATGTTTAGAACTTTCAGAACCTGTTCGATTTGGCTCTTTGGAAGCCATCAGGGCACTTAGGAAACACCGTGATGTGCTCAAATTGTCGTAAATAGGTCTAGGAATAAAAAAAATTCTTTCCAAACTGAATTCACCACAGAAAATAAATAAAAAATATTTGCTGGTCTTGTTGAACTTTCCACCTGTTCATTTAGAATATTGATCTCACAAAAATTTTAAAAAAAGTAGCAGAAATAAAATTTAAAATGTCTCTTTCTAATAAAGGACTCGTTAAGTGGCTCTCAATTTTTTTCCCTAGAAAAATCATTTTCGGTGTTGCGTTGCGAACACTTGAGAATGTTTACAGGCCATCAATTGAGCATACTTATGAGAGTTCAGTGCACGCATGCCTCGCTGGAAATGTGTGTGGCAGTCGTTGGGATACAACACACACCGCGCGCAGCCCCGCAGTCGGTGGCGATATTATGTTTAAGGAGGCGCTGAAAAAAAGCGAAAAAAGCGGTTGGGGCCGCGGGCTGCGCTTTTGTTGCTGCGAAAACAAACATCACTTGACTTGAAGTGTGATTTATCCGGACTGGAGGCACCGCGTGTGCAAGCGGCCGCCGGCCGGGAGAGTCACATAAAATTATATTATGGGCCTACCCCCGGCCGCCCCCGCAGCCCGCCGCTCCATCTGACACAAAACACACACTCTCAACATTCCTCCACTTAATTATAGCTGGACCGCTCTCCCTTTTCGATTTACTGCTCTCATCTGCTGAAGAGATCTGCCCTCGTAAAACATCAGCCTGCTTATCTCCACTTTTTGCAAATGGCTCAAGGTGATGATGGTTTCTGCTTTATCACTCTGGACAATTTTTTAAAGATGTTCTTGGAATGGAGATAAATTTTCTCTTTTGTTGTGAAATATAATAACAAAGTTTACAAAAAATACGAGGAGTTTTTCAATTAAAGCCAGAAATGTTAAAGCTCAATGAAAAAATATTTTAAACTTGTGGTGGGAGCGTTAACCATTATTTTATCATATTCACTGTTGAGTTGATATCTTTGTGATTCAGTTCTTAACTCTACTTCCTCAAGTTTGCAAGAAGGATAAGATTTATATTTATAAACACAGTTTACAATCAGTGATCTGTACAATCAAGCAACGAAATAAAATTAATTTTTATGACCGTCTCATTGGATATAAGTTTTACCAAAATTTGTCTGTAACTCAGCTCTTTTCAAAAATTTCAATAACTTTTGTGGAAAAATGACACTGTGTTTTAGTAACCAAATTTTATGGGATTTATAGTGTAAAGACAGTGTTACACAATATTGAGATTTTAAGATTTAATATACATGCGTGTTGGGTTAACTCCACGCACCAATTTTATTCTCACACTCAATTAGTTTTCTACAGCTTGATAATTTCGATGGAAGCATTATTGATAAACACTCAATCAAATGAAGCGATTTCGTGCTTGAACGACGCCACCGTACAGGGCGTGATTGAGCTGGGAGGAAATGCGAGCGAGTTTTTGTCTTTCAGTGACACCCAGCTTGACGGTAACTTGTGAGAAAGATATCAAACAGGCTGTGCAGTGATGCTCCTCGCCAAGTAATAATTCGCCGTCTATTTGTTATTCCAAGCTGAATGAGCGCTAAAACGCGCGCGCTGAGCCCAAAGGGCTTGAGGGAGAAAGCGCAGAATGCGCGGGTTTAACGAGGCTAAGAAGCTTCAGCATCAGCACGCCCCACAATTTAGCAGCTTGTGTTATTAACTACGTAAAATTGAAAGGCGGCGTAGCAGGAAAAGTGTGAATTTAATTTTAAATAAAAGTAAAATTTTGTACCTTCCTCGGGAAAGAAAGGGAGCGCTTGTTCTCTCGTCAACCTTCAGAATATATTTTCTAGAACATGAAAAACACAGATGTTGACGACAATTTTCATAATTATTTGAAACACTACAATTATCGGACGAATTTTATATCTTACCCCTAATTTATTTGATAACTCTGCAGAACTAAAGCTGAGAATATTAGACAGTTTTTTTAGTCAATGATGTTTTTAGACTGTTTTTGTGCAGATTAGATGACTTCAGATGAGTTTTAAAGGCATATTTTTTAGCCCAATTGACAAATTTGTACAGTTAAAATTTTGCATTTTATGACAACATATTACGTTTTGGTCAAAATTTCAAGATATTTTGTTATTTTCATGAAGATAAAATGATACCAATCGTACGAACATAAAATGGACCCATTTTTGTGTTGTTTGTTTGCTCATGTTTTTTTTAAATAAATTATTTAGAGTTATAAATTTTCCTCCTCAACTGAAAAATTGTTTGTTTTCTATTTTTTAAGTACAAATATAACTCTTTTTTTATCGAAAAGCTATTAAAAAATCTTTCCTGAACCTATAATTTTTATACTTTCTTACATATACCACCGACGTGAACAAGGTGAATTTTTCCTTCTTGGGAAGAAATGTGAAATCTTTGTTGATGTTCGAAAGTAACATAGAATTCTTTTGCTAAATTTATCGAAATAACAAAAGCGAGGGCAGTTGTGTTTGTTTTAGCCTGAAAATAGCAACAAAATCTAGTTTCGCGTGGGAAATATGTTTTGAACAAACAAATTAATGTTAATTGGTTAAAAATTGCTCAAAAAATCCTGAAGCTCGAAGCAAAATAAGCAATTATTCATGGTTTTTAAGTTTTAGATAATTTTATGAAGGTTCAAATGGCTTAAAATTGCATGATTCGTGCTTTTTTGATAGTCCCCTAAAGATTGGAATCTCAGAAAAAATAGGCAACCGTCTAAATTTCACATCCCTAAACGGAACCATAGAATCAAGAAATTCGTTTGAATAATGTTAGTAAAATATTTTGTGTTAAATAATAAATCCATTTAAATTTTATTTTTGATTTCTTTATCGAGAACCAAAAATGGGTCTTGCTATTTCTTGGATATATCATGTCAGGAAAAAAACAACAAATATTTTAAGAAATAGTTATCAAGATTGGGAAAGGAAATAGATATACCACTCATATTTTTTTAGTTTGCAGGAAACTATACCTCTTATTAAGAAATAATTTTAATAAAATAATGGATTTTCCCCGCACTTCAAAGTACTTAAATAACTGTATGGACCGATTGCACTTAACCTACCCTTAAATTCAATTTTTACCTTCTCAAAGTGAAAACGAAGCTGGACATGAATTTGAAGAAAGTGGAATACTGAAGTTGTGTGACACTTACTTGTTGCGTAGTGAGGTTGAGTGCCCAGGTGGTTGTGGTGCGGTGGCAGGTAGGGCAGCGGTGCAAAAGGGTAGCTGGAGGCGGAGTGAGCGAGCGGGGGCGGCCCCGACACGGTGCAGCAGTGCAGAAGGGAGCTGACGCACTCAGCACAGGGCACCGGGTTGCCCCCGGGGTCGCAGCTGCCGCAACACCGCTGCTGCTGCTGACACGAAAACGCAGAAACCCTGCTGCTCGCCTCCACAGGAGATGTTTGCTGATGACCTCCGCAGTCAACTGCAAAGAGGATATTAGAAAAAAATTAAAGTTGAAAATTATTTGCTTAAATTTTCTCAATAAAGCAATTGAGTAATAATTTATTTGTAGCCTAGCACTATATGCAACCGTCGCAACATTCATGTGAATTTGTTGCATATATCGTAAATAACATTGTGTTCTAGTTTCAAGAGGCTTCAAAAAATTATAAAGCACTGTACACTGTTTCTTTTTTATTTCTCGGGAAATATTTACGTTTTGATGTTTTTCCAGGTTATTTTTAAACGGAACTCAACATCGCTGATATTATTAAAAAATTTGCCCCTCGACCTAGAGAATATACACATCAGAATAAAAAATGTATTTCTACTCTATCCTTTTCATGCTATTTTATCATCATGCCAATATATGCATGTTTTAATCAAATAGGCCGCGAAAGGAATTTTTGTTTGTATTCTTGGCGATGAGGTCTGTTTTTTAAAATCTTTGTATATATCAGAAAATCAAATGAAATTTTAAAATCAATTTTGTTATGTTTTAGGGGCAAATTAAAATATTCGATAGAGTATTATTTTATAATTAAAGTTGGTAAAAACTTAAATTAAAGCGATGAAATCCAAGGAAAGTTTTGTTGACAGTTTTTCAACTTTCTTTTTAAAATACTGGGTAAAAATTTTTTGAGTTAACATGAGTAGATGAAATGTATTTGAAATGTTTAACGAACAAACATCCCGTTCCCATTTCTTTGTTACTTCGATCATTTAAGTAATGAGATAATAATTAAATAGGTCGAAATAAATTCGTCTTAATAATGGACCGCAGAAATTTTTAGAAATTGCACTGAAGGAATTGCATTGATTACATTCTGTAGAAGGACCTTTTTCGATTTAATTTGATCAAAATTGGGAAAATTTTAATCCTTTTTCTTATCTGATTAATTAATTTTTCAAATATTAACAAAATTTGCAATGCAAGAGGAACATTTTGTAAAATAATTTGCAAAAAATAAATCTTCGGTCAATTTTCATGCGATACCGCACCTTGCGGGTCTGTCGTTTTGACGGCAGTGTCAGCCAAAATGCGGTCCATGCCGAATTTGAGGGCCTTGCTGGTGGCGGCCGGCGGCGACGGCTGCTGCGGACGCCGGTCCATCAGCATGGTGGTCATGGCAGCGCTGACCTCGTGGCTCATGGGCAGAAACATCATATCCAACTGAGCGAGAGAGTGGCTGCTGGGAGCCGAGAGGATGAGTCTCGAGCGCCGAAATGGGCGCTGCGAAGGCGGAGTCTGCTCCGGACGGAAAGGCAAATCATTCGGCCCTGCGTCGCACCCCATTGAGCACGCGCATCTTCGCGAGAAGAGACACAAATACTCTTGTTGATTAAGGTAATTTCCCTGACAAAATGGAGGGAAACAAAGGGTTTAACATTTTAATATAGTGATTCCATTTTTATTATTATTTTACATGATAGTCTATAAAAACTTTTGTTACATTAGAAACTCCTATTTATTTTTGATAAAAAAACTTATTTTAGTCGAGTTATTATAACCTAATTTTTAATTCAAATATGACATGTCTATAATGGGAATAAATCAAACCAGGCTTCATCCTCGTTGCAAAATTGTCGTTTTAATTTCTCGACTATAGTATGAAGTGTCTAGTTTTGCAGTTGTATTAAGAATAAAAAATAGAAGAAAATACTGTTTTTTTTTGCCATATAATTTAACAGATTATTAATTTGAATGATTTTTGTACTATAATACAGCGTGTGTACTGAGCAATCGCAGCGGAAGTGCCTTAAAATCAAAAGTAACCGCTGGTGCCATCTATTGGCGGCTTCGGACTTGGGCTCTGGATTTCGCAAAAAAATTATGATAAAATTTATCAAGTGAAATCCTGAAATTAATCGCTTATAGCACGATTTAAAAAGGCACTCAAATTATTGGCCTGGCGGGGGATAAAGCGCAGTCAGCAGCATACCTCGTTTGTCATGCTTCCGTGACTCATTGCCGGCCCGAGGTATCGCGTTTCATTCAGGCTTTATGATTTAAATTGAAAAGCAGATATTTTTCTTATCCCCATTAAATTTATTTCTCTAAGCGACTGCGCTCGCACGAATAATAAAAACCACCGTCGAGAGTGTGATTTCGAAAGGAGCCAGGGTGCAAAATTATGGGCGACGTTTTCACACCGTGCTAATGGCCACACTTTCCACGCATTAAACAGCGGGGTGGCCGCTCAAGTAGAGTCCGACTGCAAGATAATATGTTGTTTCCTTGGCACGCACATAAAAAACTATCGGATTAAACGTATAAAGTGGCACAGAAGCAGCAAATATCAGGTAGAGTCTCGTCGTGAAATTATTAAAATTGTTTGGTGAAAAATCGTTCTTAATTTATTTAGCTTACATATCGTAGGGCGATTCAAGGATGATGTGTAAACACAAATTTACAAAATTTGGATATCATCTAGATTTTGAAAGCAAAAGTTTATGGATTAAAATTCTAAATTGATATTTGATATCATTTCAAACAATGAGACATTTGAAACTAAATTTGGATTTTTTAAGACTCTTTTTTTAAATTGAAATATTATAATCCCTGCTGGATAAAGGATTAGATCTGTAAAAATCATGTAGAAATTTTTAAAATAGCAGCCCTCTTATTTAGGATTTAAAAGCCAATTTGCAAACTTTTTACTTAAAAAAATCTACATTTCTAGTACCTTTATCCCTCCTGTACTTAAATCACTCCATTTGAAAATTAAGCAAAAGTAAATTCGGATCCATTTTTATGATTTGAGGTGAGAGTTGGCCTGGAAGAGCAGACTGCTGGTGTTAGGGGCCGCGAGACCCCGCTGGGGGCCGCCAGAAAGCAGCCTCTTCTTCACATCGCGCCGAGGCCAATAATCGCTGCGGTGCAACGCAAAACAAAAATTTCCTGTTTACAATATGCACGGGCTGGCGCGGAGGCTAATGAGTGGCGAGGCGACGACTGCTTCTATTCAGACGCGTCGCGTTGTTTGGCCAGCTGATATAATTATCGCAGGACGAGAGAGCGAAAGAGAGATGAATGTGCGCAAAAGAGCTGGGGCCACACAGGCAGCGCGACACCCGATCCAAAGGCCCCCCGCCGCCCCGCACCGCGACATGCATAATAATAAATGTTGCCAGCACTAAGCAGAGCCGAATAAAAACGCGTTTATTCGCGAGCGCGCGAACGCAACACCGATTTATTTTCGCGCATTATTAGCACTTGTTGTTATTGCAACACACACACACTCACGCTGCTTTTCTCTGCTTACGTTTTATTTCGCTTCCTGCTGCTGAATAAGAATCGCCATCATTAGTTTTTATTTTCCTCGCGCACTCCACCGCGTCCCATTTATTTTTACACGGCCGTCAAAGGAGAACCTCAACTTGTCTCTTTGGTATTTTCTTTATTATTGACATAATTTTTTTGCCCACTGTTGCGCAATATTATTTGCAACCACCACTCTAAAATATCAACGTGTAATTAAAAGATTTAATTGGGTGAATACAGGAAACAGTTTACACAAAAAATATTTTCAAAAGCATAAAAATATATGTTTCAAAATTGTTGCTATTTTTGCATAATGTTTAAAAAATTGTTCTCATATATGAATTATTAAAGTAAATGCGATGACTTTTTTGGAATGGCCTTTTAATTCAAAAAGAAATTCGAGAATAAATAAATACAAATAATGTCCATTGAAGAGAAAGTGAGAAAAAAGCAACTTTGAGTAATGCGGTCTGTTGTCAAGAGGTTTATTTTTGGGGGTGGAGGGTAAGCACCGTAAACATTTTAGTTCACAAAGGGTTCCAATGTACATTGTTTTTAAACAACACATTTGGGGGATGATATATTGCCGTTTAAGGAATTATCAAATTTATTCCGTTAAACTTAGAGAAATGAAAAATATTTACATAACATATTTTATTTATAATTGTTTATTATTCATGCTGTAACTTCAAAGTCTTATAATACTGATGACTGGTGGGTATTTCATAGAATACTTGAACCTATATGCCAATTTTGTCCTCCTATCAGCGACATTTAGAAATTGAGGGAATTATCAAACGTACTGCGTCTCCGGTGTTTACATTTTTAAAGCTTCTGTAGCTGTTCTCAGCACAACCAAACGTCATTCATTTGAAAAATTTAATTGAAAAAATTCCACCTAATGAGTGCCAGAGATATTTTGATTCGAACAAAATACTGCTCTTTTTGTAAACTGGGGAAACTGCATTTTATTACCATCCCGCAGCTGCAAACCTTTCCAGCTTCCATGCTGGCATATTTAATTTTTGGTCATAATTTTTACCACCGCAACTTGCCAGCTTTATTTGTTAATAATTTGTGTGCGAAGTATTTTTCGCAGCATGTGTGCTCCTCAAAATTGGCACTGCGCGCGGTGAAGTGCTGGAATGATTGTCTCTACACACGCAACTGTAGAATGGGCCACACGTTTTTAAATTGATAAGGATTGATTTAATTAAAATCTGAATATTCGTCTTCTTTTATATTTCTTATAACAGTATTTTATCTCACCACCAAAAAACTTCTGACCGCTTTTAATTAAACAAATTGATTGTTATGCTAATTCTGTCCATTACAAGTATCAGTTGTTAAAAGTAAACTAAAGAGAGCAAAAATTAGAAATAAAAGCGTGAATTTTGGATACAGAGAAGAAATAAATACGCGATAGAAAAAATATGTATTAATAATTTCCCAGTTAAAATAAAATAAAACCTTTGAGTTTTAGTTATGAATTATAAAGATAAATCTTACGCAAGAAAAATTGCATTAGCTCAACTTGATGATATTTCGCATTCAGCACAATTCTTGTTTCGCGGCTTCCATTTAAAAACTAAATGCTGACCTTTCGAGGTGAACGCAATTTAACGCTTTTTAATGTCGTTAGTAATCCAATTCGTCATGTGCCAATCTGACAAAAGAAGAGTAATTTAATCTATTTTCTTTGCCTACAGATTTGCCATCTTAACTTTCTTTTTGGGCTACTGGCGACGAAAATTGAGCGAAGCGTGCAGAGACGACACCGAATAAAAGCAATTATGGCAAATTATCACTTGCGGTGCTGTGTATCACTTGTGCGTTGTTCGCAGGGGGAAAAATCGGTTCTCGGGCTCTATGCACGGATTCTAAAATAATCATTAACTAGTTCACGAGGGCATAATAATTAAAAAGGTGGGGTCTGCTGGATCTGCGAGCGCGCGGGCGTGACAAAGTCCCGCTGACGGCGCTCTGCTTGATGCATTTTCGCGTCGTCGCTTGTACCGAGAGTGCGTCGACACACACACCTTCCTCCTGCCAGCCACTCCGAATTGTTTCAGTGCCAAGGTTTGCAGTTTACCTAAGTGTTGGTTGATCAGCTCGAAATATTGGATTATTAGTTCTGAATGGTGAGTTCCTGGTTTTATTTTTAGTTTTGCACGTGGAACTGCTATTGATTTTTTTAAACAAATGCAAACAAAAGTGATTCTGTTTGTCAAAATTTTTTAAAGCTTTGTTGGCAATTTGAAGTACTTCTTGATTGATGTCGATATTAAATTTGAAAAATTCGCATAAATAAAATATAGTGTTTACGTTGTGAACAGTAAGTTAGTAAAATCCATGTAGTGCGTTGCGAAATTAGTAAACAGAGCTAAACTAACTGTTATGAGTGCTTGAGAAAAATGTTTTGTTTTAATTAAATTCTAAGTAGGACTCAACGTCACGGTTTTTTAAATTTCTCAATGCTTTCCTTTATATTTAAATAACCATTTTAAAAATTAACTCATAAATATTGAGCAAATTTCAATTGCATGCCACGCACTGTACACATGTAATGTATTATCTACTTTTCTTCTTGTAAATGCTAATACTCTTTTCTTGTCCTCTACGATGCGAAAATTAAGAGTAGCAACTAACAAATCTACATAAACACCTTTCAGACCATGATACGTGAAATCTTGCGCTCCCTGGACTGACCTTTGGACGAAATGCAGCTGCAGAGTTTGGGTCCGAGCGTGGGGGCGGCCGTCTCGCCAACCTCTACGCTGGCGAACATGAGCAACCCTACGTGCTGCCACGCGAGCGCCCACTTCCAGGAAATCCTCAGCCTCAGCGAACTGCCCCTCGATCGCTTGCTCAGGGTCAAGTCCGTCATGCACAACTATGGCAGCGAGAACAATGATTTCGCACACAACAGACAAGGTGCAGAAATTGACAATATCTTATACTTAAAAAATCGACAGTTCTTTGGGTCAGTAATGAAGGGACCAGCACTAAAATTCCAATTAAATGAAATAGATATTTTTGTATAGCATGCAGTTTTGAGATAGTCAAGTTTAAAGGACAACAACGGTTCAAAATATCACTGTAATTATTAAAATCCGATTATTTTAAGCGCTTCATTGGAGATGGAGCATCAATCTAATGTAGGCAACCTGCGCAGCGTAAAAGCAGAGTTGTTGCATATTTCACTCACGAATGAAATACCGCCTTATCCGATAAAAAAGAATATCGCAAATATAACAAACAATTTCAACTCATCACTATTAAATAATAACAACTCTTGGATCATATTCAGTATTATTTATTATCAATTCAAAATACATATTAAATCTTTCCAAGAGGAATATTATTCTACAGAAAAAGCTAATTTAAGATAAATTTTAAACAAACATCTCCGTTTTATCGAATCTCCAATATTATTTTAAATTACTAAACGGGATAGAAATTTCAACAGGTTAATTCTAATTTTCATTAAAATTAAATGTCAAAATTTGGGAGTTGTTTCGTAAATTTTCAACTTTACGCAAGAACAACTCTAATACTGTGCTCATCGTGAAAATTCAATCATGAAATAAGTAAAAATATGTGTGTATTTAATTCAGATCAAATTATTTCAAACCTAAGTAAAAATAACATAATTATAATTTAGTTAATTAAAGTGGCTTCGAAGCTTCAAGCTGTATTTCAACCTATTGAGATAGTTATAGTTATCATCAAATTAGTCACGAACTCGATTCTCCACACGCTAAGCTCACTCGTACGTGCCAAAATAATTATGTCTCTGCCTCAACCTTTCATAACAACTTCTGACGCTATCGCTCATTCAAATCTTCACAATCTAAAAACAGCAATGATGGCAATTTACTCAGAATTAAAAAATACCGTTTCCTAATTTTCTTTTCCTGAAAAAGTGGAGTAAGTAATCCATCAAAAAATCTCTATTTTTCCGTTTAATTAGTTTATTACTTTGAAAAGCTATGGGTAAATAACATGAATTGATGAGGTATTTTTTATTTAATTAAAATTGGGTTTGTCTAAAATGCACAGATTTGCTGTTTTTTCATCCGTTGTCTATTGTTTTCATCTATTAAAAATCATATTATTTACACAATGAGATAGAATTCAGATTTCCCCTTTTATAAAAAACCTTATCTTTATCGTCATGTATTCATAAAAGAGACGACACCCTAAAAATTCAAGTATACTTTTTCGTGTCAAATTATTTAATGCTGTGTCATTTTTAGGAGAGCCCCTGCCCGCAGCGGAGGCCCTGAGGTCGCGTGTCCGCTTTCCTGATCGGGATCGGGGCTCGTCGAGCGGACCAACGCCGATCAAGCGTCAGGAGTTCTCGCTCCTCGGCAGCAATGGCAAACAATCAAAACTGGCGACGGGCTTCCAGCTGGCGATCACGGTGCTGTCGTTCCTCGCGTTCGGCGCCTACCTCATCAGCCTGGTGGTTGCGATCGTGCGCAACAACAGCGCGACCACGACCACCGCCACCACGCAGCAACCCTTTGTGCTCGTGCCGGCAGCGTCGGGCCGGCGCCGCAAAAGGAGGAAGCGGAGGCAGGCCGCCCCCGAGCCGCCTCCGTTGCCTCTCGTCGAGCCCGACACCCTCTTCACAGGGCTGGCCACCCTAGCTGCCGCCTACGCTAAGTTCGAGGGGCACCAGTTGGGCTGAATTTGCTTGTTTGCAACTTTCTGAGCTTCGTTCTTTTTTGTGCTGATCGAAATCGTATGGATTTGCCCCCGGAGTTGACCTGCTGATCTCCCCTTGTGTGCGTGTCGATCGTATTTTCGCGACGTTTCATAAACGTCTTTTGAATTTGTACAAAAAATTTCCATCTTGGTACCTTACGTAAATGAGATATTTAAACTACTGGAATTTGAGCTATTTCAATATTCAATTTTTATGAAATGATAGAGGTCTCAGCCAGCCAGAAAATTTTGGGTCACGTGTCTTAATTTAATACTGCGCGCTAGTAACCCAAAGCTAACGGTTAAAAAAATATCTTCAGGGCAGTATATATATATATTAAACCTCGTCACTCTGGAAAACTTGTTGGCTGTCTTGGGTGTGCCTCAAGTCGAATACAATTATTGATTTTAAGCTGGAGCCCTTTCAGCCAGCCACTGATTGAGAATTGAAATCTCCCGGCTGAGACCTTTAAAAATGAATACTTATGGCATGCTTTTAAATTTTGAACCTAAAGAAACAAAAAATTGCCATTTTTGCACTATCATCATCCTCTCCTCATAATTGATTCCTACCACAATTTTTTCTACAAAAAGCACGATGATTTTGTAAAAATGGCGAGCATTTAATTGTTTGAATATGTAAGCCGCCAAACATAATTAGATTAAAAGGTTTAAACTTGCTTATATTTTGTTATTGTAAAAAGCATTTTAATTTAAGATTTATTTATTGAACCTAATTTTTAAGAAATAAATATTCTTCTTAATAAAATGAGATTTTTTAATGAAAATTCCCTAAATTTTAAGAGATACAGTCCAATTACGAAAAATCCTATGGAATATTTTCTTCACTCTTTATCATTGAATTTTATCTTATTATCAATCTCTCTCAATATTGATTCATAAGAGTGAAAATTTAGCAACGGTACGATGACAAAATAATTTGGAAACTGTCTTTTCCTTATTAAAACCTCAGATTCGTGTGTATACCACGCGAACAATTTCGCAGATTCGTAGATTACGGGGTCACCGTTAGACATGTCAGGGTTGAGAGACCCTGGGAGTAGTGCACACGCGGTCCCCCGCCTCTGATACAGGAGGTGGAGGCGCAGGTGGAGGTGGCATTCGCGAAGACTCGGCTGCAGACTCTTGCCTTGCCACTCGAGCCGGCGTCTCCGCAAAATGCAGATACTCAGGCGGTAAGCTGTTCTTCATACATTTTTCTTTTTTCCTCTTTCTTCTGCCGAGGAGCACGCGACACCAGGATCGCGTGTCTTTAGCGCCACGCCTGCTGCCTCCGCGCGCGGAAGCCTGCCTTTTATCGAGATCACTGACTCACATTGCATCTCGACAACGGTCTCTTATTATTACGCGTTTCAATTACCCCGGCTAATAAGCGTGGCATAAACCGATTTGTGTTCAGGGAGAGGGATTTTGAGAACTCTATTTTGAATGATTATCTATTGTTGTTTTTCATTTTCGTGTTTATTTAAAAAAATTCAAGTCTGTATGCGCTATATACTGTATATTGCTATGAAATTATTCAATATCCTTCCTCTCTGTGTGCTCTCGGAATTATTTTTCATGCATCTAAGCTTCTAGAAATTGTCAACTTACAAAATATTATATGTGCAATTATTGGGCCATTATTAAACTTTCTACTCCTTAGGAGAATTTGGAATTCATGACAGTTGATGTGGGCCATTTTCTATGATCACTAAAACTAGGCCAAAAATTACGTTCCTTTTAAGTGGATAATCACTTTCTGAACATTTTATAGTATGGTTTTGCGTATTACTAAAACGTGGCAAAGAATTATATTAAATCTCGAAAACTTTATTTCAATTGACGATCAAAGGCAATTTTATAAAATTAAATCTCCTATCAAATAAACCTTTTAAATTTTTTATTGGAATTGAAAGAAATGTTGAACTTTTAATTTGGTGCTGCCTAATAGAAATTTATAGAGGTTCTTCATACTTTTAAAATTAATTTCGCTTTGAAAAGTATAAACGTTCTGCTATTACATTTGAAATCCCAAGATTTCAAATTTAAAAATCTTTTTTATTAATTTTGAGGTGCCAAATATCCAAGAATAACTCACTAAAATAAGAACAAGGTTCGACCTTTTTTGTTTTTTTAACTGCTGTTTTTTTGTACCGTTCAGCCACTATTTAAAAAAAAATTATATGCAACATGAGCCACACTAGTGTCAAGCAGGTTGCATACTCCATTGATTGATTTTTAATTTTTTCCAGATTTTGTTTCCTGTTTGGTTTGATAGTAATTATCAACCTTTCAATCGCAGAAGCCTCCAATTTTCAGCTATTCAACCCCTTCAGTAAGAAACTTTCAAACTCTCAATTTTTCAAAAGAAAACTAACGGCGTCGCCTTCAGACCTCTTCCAGCAAGCGTCTCAGTCCGTGCGGAGAGTGACACAGCTATTCAAGTCAGACAAAAGCGGCGAGCCGTCCGACGACTATGTGCAGGATGACGACTTCATCGAAGTAGACATGGCTGACCGCGTAGCCTCGTTGGTTAGCAACGGCATTGGCAACAGGGCACAGTTCAAGAACCAACAGCAGAAGAGCCAGAAGCAGGAGCAACAGCAGTCCCCAGGCCCTGGACTCTTTGGCGGCTTCATGCGCCTGCTCGGCCTCGACTCGACCAGACTTGGTGCCATCGCCGTCAACGCTTTCATATACGTGTCAGAAATGGTATGATCATATTTTAAATTAGTTTCTTTAAAAAGTCGGTGTTCAACTGATATTTCATTTGCGGGAAAATTGATTAAAAATATTTAAAAAGTATACTCTTTAGAAAAGTCAGTAAAAACTAATTTATAAAAAATTTATTTTGAATTTTAATAATTGAAGTGCAAGATATCTTCCCTTAAGTTGTCAACATTTACTTGCAAAAATCATAAAAAAATAAACAACAGAGCATATTATAAATAAGGAACAATAAACATTTGCTGGACATCACTGTGCATCGAATCATGCGTAGGAATTTTTTGTCAGGGCTCATAAATCGCAGTGAAAAGAACAACGCTTTGTGCAGGCTTCACACACGAGTTTGAAATTATTGTTAGATTTAAAATAAATACGATTTAAATGGAAAAAATAGCATTCATATCTTATTATTTTATTTTTAAATTTTTCCGAGGGTCATAAAAAACAGATTTTCTTTAATTGATGGCCACGAATTCAGTCTCAAAGAATAGTTTCAACTAAGACGGGTTTGGCAGTTTTAGACGATTTAAAGTATGGTTCAAATTTCAAATATAGCATGATTTGTGTTCATTTGATGGTACCACAATGATTAGAAGCAAAGAAAAAAATCTCGGTCGTCTAAATTTCATATCCCTTCTTGTAGTAAAATTATCAATATTTATATTCCCTAGATTGCCGCAACTCTGACAAAAAGAACAGCAATCAACCGGTCAGGAACGTGGAGCGCATTTTCCAGGGATACAAAAGATGACGAGGAACCTGCTGGAACTCCTTTTTCCTGGCTGCTAGACAACGCCAGTCCAAAGGTGAACCTTTATATAAAATCAGCCTCTTTCCAAAATTTATCAATAATCATTCCCTCCAGGTCACTGAAGCCTTGAAACTGGCCCTGAACCCCGAGCTGCCCGAGATCCTGATCACCCTTCTGAAGGGCAGATCCAAGCGCTCTTTGGACACCCTGTCGAATGAGGGACCGACCCATTGTCTGCAGCGTCTCATGTGCCAAATCTCGCCGGTGATGCACGGCATGCAGCAGGCGGTGAGCAAGGCTATCGACCAAACCAAAACCCCAAATCACGCAGCGCCCCAGGAGGACTCAAAATTGTCCGTTTTATGGCGTCACATGCCGACAAGAGAGGAACTTGTCAAACAGGGAGACCTCTGCGATGCAGAATACCCTGACTGTCAGCTGTACGATTACTAGAAGCAAACGGTCTAAGGGAAGGGAGGGTAAATTATTGATGGTGGTGGTATGTAAACACAGATTGAAAATTTGAAAATAAAATTCATTTAACAAAAAAATATCGATAATCATTGCTTTTTGTAATTTGGAAGTACTTTTGGAAGTATTGTTTCTTGCTTTGGAAACCTAATGTCACAGGCTGGCGTATTTTGCCTCTAAATTCCTCCTCTCTATAGGGTCTTCGATCATTTTAACGTACTTCAGGATTTGCTCCTTAGGCGCTTTAGATTTCTCCAGCTCGATCACCAATTTGTTCAGCGGGATGATGGATTTGGGTCTGTTTCCACTCAACCAGGACTAAAATAACAATTATTAACTTGCTTTTTAAAAGTGTTGAAAAGTTCCATTACAGTTTTAAAAGTATTCTGAATCTCCTTGAAATTCCCGCTGGAAATGTAGTATTTCAAGCTTATCCACTGGTAAATTTTTTCAGACATTCCAATAGAAGTTGCTGCTTGAGAAATATTAGCTGGATTGCGACTCAAGGCCTCTCGAAGCCACTCGTGGCCTGTGGTGTTCGAATTCATTCCAAGGCCACTGCACAGCTCTATTTTTGACGCGAATTTAAGTTGGAAAACAGTGCTTATCTTGTTTTACCTAATAGTTTAACATGGCGTTTGAGGTGTTTGTCACTGGCTTCGCTGTTGAAATGGCTGCTAGACACGGAGAAAATATTTTGCGCTTGTCTTGCAGCGCCTGCGGTTTGGTTCAAGTTCGCCAAATAATATTGCAAAATCTATTCAGAAACGTTAGTTTCAAGAGTAAAAATCTGTTAACTAAGACTTACAGCATCTTCTCTCATTTTTCCTAACGATCTGTAGAAAGAAAACGTTAGGAAATATTTCCAAATTCCATTTTAAATCTCACTCAAGCAGATTTGCCAAAGAAGGGTGTTGATTTGACACGGATAAATAATTGGCATACACCTTGGCAGCAACTGGATGCTGTCCAAGCATCTTGTTCGCGTGTTTTTTGGACAAAGTGCTCATGAGATAAAGGACCACCTGCGGAAAATTGAGCTCAAGAATGTTGAAAAGTTCAATTGCGTAAATTAAAACTGACCTTTAAAATTACTTCGCCATCTGCACTGTTGACTGCTCCCTGAAGAAGATTTGTCTTTGCCCTTAGGGATTTGCAACTATCGAGAGAGACAGGGTGACCAAGAAGCATTTCCTCTATCAGTGTTTCTTCACTGATGGTTTTATTTATCTCTTGTAAATCTGGTCGCTCTAGCCGCACAACTAAAATTATCGATATAATTATTTTGAAAACAAATTATGTTTTTTATAGCACTTACTTAAATCAATATTCGATTCTAAAACCAGGCTCGTCAAGGGGACGATTGGCTCACTTGATTGCCCTGAAAAAATGATTAAAATAATACAATTTACTATTCCAACTTTGTCCACTCAATTACCTTGAGCCGATTGGTTGGAATCCAAAATGCTGAGTGAATCAAAACTTTTTAACTGCTGGTACAATTTTCCTGTTGAACCCGCTGTAGCTCCCAGCAGATTCTACAAATCAATCACAAAAATTAGGTCAGATAACCAAGACTGTCTGGGTTGAAGGCTAACCTTTTGGTCCAAATCATCCCACGAAATGTTTGCCTTTGGCGCAACTTCATCCCAATAATCGTCTTCTTCATCGTTCCTCAGCATTATGTCTTTCCTATTATAATTTATTAAGCAATACAATTTATTTTCTTGCTTAATAATTATTAATAAAAAATATTGTATGAAATTATGTGTACAATACCTATATGCAGATACGATACTTTACGACCAAGTGTTCTGCTCCTTTATGAGACAATGAATTATTTGTCCAGGGCTTTAAACAGGTTACTTACGTATCTCCCTGTTCACTTCTCTAAAATCCTTTGTTTTTGTTTGGGTGATGATATATACACGGATCGTCCGTGTATTTATCAAAATTTTGTGCATATTTGTTATTTGCACAGACGATCTGTGTCAAAGGAATGCGTGTATTTGTTATTTGCACAGACGATCTGTGTCAAAGGAATGCGTGTATTTGTTAGTTGCAAAGACGATCTGTGTACAAGGGAATGCGTGTATTTGTTAGTTGCAAAGACGATCTGTGTACAAGGGAATGCGTGTATTTGTTAGTTGCAAAGACGATCTGTGTACAAGGGAATGCGTGTATTTGTTAGTTGCAAAGACGATCTGTGTACAAGGGAATGCGTGTATGTGTTAGTTGCAAAGACGCTTATAGGATATGATACGGTGACGTCATAACATTCTTTTGGCGGTGAATTTTTCAAAATGGCGGACGAGCCAGTGGGTCCATGTAATGCGTTCCGCTTTCTAGGGTCATTTTTTGCCTTTTTAGGGTAGAAATCACGCCTAAAGTGACGAGATAAAGCGGTCCTGGCTTCACTAGCAACCTGTGCGATGAAGTTCTCTTGTGAGAAAACCATCCCTGGCCTCATGGGTGGCGTGTACCATGCAGATTCCTCATTCCTGTGAGAAAGCGACGCTGGCAGCATGGCCAAGCTTCGTAATGCAGGTATAAATCTGTTCTATTATGTTTTTTAGTGATTTTAACTTTTGGAACCTTCGGCAGGCGCAGCCACTCAGTGTCCTTTCGGAAGATGCGATCCTGATTGCTTTGCAGGCCGTGGCAGACAGATTTCCTGTGAAAAAGCGACGCTGCCAGCATGGCCAAGCTTCGTAATGCAGGTATAAATGTATATTATTCTATTATTTAGTGATTTTAACTTTTGGAACCTTCGGCAGGCGCAGCCACTCAGTGTCCTTTTGGAAGATGCGATCCTGATTGCTTTGCAGGCCGTGGCAGACAGATTTCCTGTGTAAAAGCGACGCTGCCAGCATGGCCAAGCTTCGTAATGCAGGTATAAATGTATATTATTCTATTATTTAGTGATTTTAATTTTTGGAATCTTCGGCAGGTGCTGCCATACTAATTTCTGTGAGGAATGCAAACCAGGCTTCGCGGGCAAAAATTGAATTAAAATAATTTTGAAAATATTTATTATTAAATTAATTAATTAGAGCTGAAGATATTTGTGCTCAGAGAAAATATCTTGGCATCATGAATATATCTGCGGCTAAATACAAAACGGGGATGGGCACGAAATTCAAAGAGGAAAATATTTGCCTGTTGTTTTTCTATTACCAAGCCGCCTGTGAACTGAGAACACTTTTGGCCCCCTCTCGGTCACTGGAGTCGCCATATTTTTCTACGACTGCTGCGCCAATTGAATAGAAATGTCAATTTTCGTTTTTAACCACCTATGGTCTCCCTATTCCACTGGAGTTGTTTTTTATTTCAACTAAAGCTCCTATAACTAGACAAAAAGTGTTAAATTTCTTGTTGAATCACTCATGGTCCCCCTCTACTACTGGAGGTGCAAATTTTTAGCGTCTGCAGTGCCATTTAAACGTACCCTATCGAAAACACTTCCAATACCCCTCTGCGTATGCAAAATTAACCGTTGTTACACTCAAAACCACACTTGACCCCCTCTCCAATACTGGAGTCGTGAATTTAGCGACCCAAATGGCCAATCTAACAACTACAACCCCTTTTCAAATCCTTACCACCTCAACTTCTCTCTCAACTCCTACTCTAAAGGGGGGGGGGGGCAAGTGTGCTGTTTTACCGAATTTTCCTCAATTTTACTGTCTTCTTTAAGGTTAGCCATTTGCTGATGCTGCAGTCGATGTTGGGCAGATTCTGCAATGCAAATATCTGTGACAAAATCTACCCTGGCTCCAAGGGCAGACATGCATTGATACATTTATGAATATTTTTCTTCATCAGTGACTCGTTTTGTAGCAACATATTAATTTATTAAAAATTTCAGGTCCCTTGCTAATTTCAACTTGAATCATCGGCTCGCGCTTAAATGCAGATTCCCTAATGGAGAGCAATGATTGCGCTGTACTGTGAGAGCAGAGCGACACCGTGAGTGATGTTCTGGCTGGCAAAGCAGATTCCAGCGAGCAGAGCAAAAAGCAGAGCGTGATGGGCAGTTCTTCTGCGACCTAAATTATCGGAAGGTATTCAGACTAACCTAATGCTGGTGCATATGGCTTGCGTTGATCCTTTTTATTGCTACCTTCCCATTTTTCCCCTTGGTATATTTCTTTCCTTGGCATTGGCCATGTCTGCAAACTTGGTATGCCACTCATCCGACCAACTGTGGGTGACTTTTTAATGCATTGCCACTCCTTTTGGTCGCGTTTGTTGCGTACTAATTGCTTCTTTGCCAACCAATTTCAATACATAACTCTTGCAAGGATAGATAATAACAGAAATTTTCTCTGGCGATGAATTATTTTATTGATGGGTAGTAATCATACTGTTGGTTACATTTTATATTTACTGAGCGGTCTTTCTGACTGGTGTTGTAGACATGGCGTTTTTTTCCTTGCATTTTTGGCACGTCCAGTTCGGAATGTCGGTGAAGGTCAAGTCTTTCATTTGATCTTGGTCTGCTAATGGGTGATTGATGCACTTAGGATGGTACCAAGTCTCGCATCCTTGGCACTGCAATACCCCTCTGCGTATGCAAAATTAACCGTTGTTACACTCAAAACCACACTTGACCCCCTCTCCAATACTGGAGTCGTGAATTTAGCGACCCAAATGGCCAATCTAACAACTACAACCCCTTTTCAAATCCTTACCACCTCAACTTCTCTCTCAACTCCTACTCTAAAGGGGGGGGGGCAAGTGTGCTGTTTTACATGTTTTAATGTTTAAATGTTTTTCTACATGCTATTTAATCATGAAATGCATGTCATTTAAAAAGTTATAGTAAGCATGTGAGGAAGGGCCACACACATGGTCCTGACAAAATCTTACTATAATTAAATTACTTCATGATAGATGATAAAATCCTTTATATATGGGAACCTGTTATATAAATTGAATGTATAAATTGCAGCTCCTTTTATACATGGAAACTTGTTGCAAATTAAGTTTGCTCTAGCCGCCTGTAACGTTTCAAAGGCTGTTAGTTTTTGTATAGAATAAAATTATTAAAACTACTTTTGTTGGACTTTTTGTAAATGCTGATAACCTTTTGCAAGTGATATATTTGACGTTGCTTTTAATGCACTAGCTATGTTTCAAATTTACACGGGTCAATAATGTGGCCAACAACTTTTATTGTTAGTCTAGGTGTGTGATTATATTTTAAATTGATGCTCCTTTAGAATGTGCATATTGCCTTATCTCAAACTTAAACGTTACGGCGCTTGTTAAGTTCTTAGATTGTGTGTAAATTATATTCCATTCTTACTATCACATCACGTTCACATTCGTCAGTTTCAAAGGAATCATTGTCACTAGAATATTTTTAAATATGAGAGAAAAATGACACTCCTAGAGGGTTGTGATATTGAACATCAATTATTTCGTTTTTCTAATATATTTTGAATGCGTTGTTTTGCATAAGAAGACTATAAATTTATGTTTATATGTTGGCTCTTTTTGAGTTGTTTTGACCATGTTAAAGGATCAGCTTCGCTCAAATGTTCTAGTTATTTCCTCTAGGTAACTGACCATATGTATATTATAATATGCATCTATAAACAGAAACTCCGCCTTTACTTTCGCGCCATTGCAAATTTAATCAAGCTTGTATTGTAGGTAGCAATGTTAAATCGCAGACCTCAATTAATGAATAAAACAGAATATTGTTTTGATTGATGAGACATATAAATCGCATGAATGAGAGCACTGACTTGGAGACAACAATCCAGACACACATAATACAACCGGTTACATTCTGCATGTAGACATTGGAACAAATTGCGAGAGG